>NW_015386370.1:110787-153118 GCF_001527695.2 Protobothrops mucrosquamatus | reverse complement strand
TTTTGTTCTTTTTCAGGTGGATCTATCTTATTTTTGAGGGGGCAGGATGTCAGAATCCAAATATATTCCATCTCTAGTTATCAACTATGAAACCCCGCATTTCTGTCTGCTCTGGATTCTGTCATACGATGAAGGGAAGGGGGTGAACAAAGGGGCTTTATGGCCCTCACTTCCTTCAGCCTACTTCAAAGGGACTGGAGGTGGATATCACCAAATGGACTAACAATAACAATGGGGGTCATTAGCTTTCATGTAATCCTTTTTGAAATTTCCTCCCGGCAATGAGGAAAAGGGGGTGAGAATGTAAGGCCTAGAATTGTCGCTGGGAAAAGGGGGTTACGGGGGTGTGACTAATGGGGAATCCCTTAAAACCTTGAAGTGGAGAGCTCGAACCCAAGTCCTGTCTAGAATGCCTACATCCAGCTTTCTCTTAATAAAGATGCCTGTTGGAAGAAATATTCCAGGAGTTCTGTCTTCTTAAGATGCAAAGTGGGGTGGGTCCTTACACCCTGAGCCACAGTGTGAAGCCATGCCTCCACCCCCCGCCGGAAACACCAGCCCTCCATCCTAATCCAGCAGCATAATGCAAATCTGCCAAGCCTAGGAAGCTCAACAGCATGGTGCAAAGCCGCAGCAATGTGGGGCTTCTTGGTGTGCCATGAGTCTGAGGCTGCAAGAATTCTGAGTTGTAGTGCAGTGTGAAACCCAATCCAAACATGGCCCATCAGCGCAGCATAAAGGGTCTTTTTGCTACCCCAGGAAGCTTCAGCCACCCCAGCCCATTACGGGACAGTTGTAGTTGCCCTTGCCATCATCCATTCCAAGACCCCAGTCACCATTCATTCTGCCACCCCAGTTGACTTTTACCGTCTTCTTGCTCCTGCTGCTGACAAGGTATGCCTGGCCCTTTGTGGGGCAACTGCTGGCCTAGAAGACACCATCTTCCCAGGTCTTGCAAGGAAACCACCATGTGCAACCTGGAGAAGAAAGCCTTGTGCACGCAATAGCAGCCTCATGAAGGACCAGGCCAAAGCTTGCTTGGTCAGCTGTGGGAGAAAGAATACGGCAAAGGCCAGTTGGAGCGTCAGGGGCCACAGAGTGCTGGGAGCTAAAATGGCATAGAAGGGGGAGATAGGCAGGTGGGGGAAGTTGAAGTACCCCTGTGATTGCAAGTGTGTGGGGGCTGCCAAGGACCCATATTTTGAACACATGACTGTAGAAACACTGAAATGTTGGTAACTTCTGGGATTGGTTGTGAGTCCTTTCATTCAGCACCACTGTAACTTTGAATAGTCACTAAACAAATGATCATACATTGAGGACTACCTGTTCCAGTACTTTAAATTGATCATTGAATTGAATGGAAGCTTATTGTTAGTTCAGCATCAAAGTTATGTGACCATACTGGCTTGCTCTTGTTGGCAATTGTAACTTCTGGGTTTTTGCTAAAGGCAGACCCATGTATTGGAATGGGTCCTAGGGAAAAGGCTGCAACTGGTACAACAACCAAAGATGAGCAAAGACTTTCCTTTGCTCATAAGGTGTTATGAGTGCTGCCAAATTCAGCCTACTTAAAAACCAAATACAGGTAGTCCTCAATTTACAGTGACAATTGGGACCAGAATTTCCATTAAGCGATGTGGTTGCAAAGATAGCTATGGCAATCCCTGCAGTTCCAATTGCCGTCACTGAGTCTCATGGTGTTTAGGCAAGGCAGCAACCTGCTGGTTCCCCGCAACCAAAGACAGGGGAAGCCAGCAGGAAGTTGGAAGTCCGACGCCAACAGGCAGCTAAGGGGTAGGGAAAGGAATGAAGGAGAGGGTCGGGGATATGTGCAAAAAATGTGGTGTAGTACAGGGAAGGTGTGCAAGGGTCTACAATGATGTAAGGGAGGTGCAGCAAGGGTCAGGGAGGGTGCATGGGGATACAAGAGTGAGTGAGTGGCACGGAGTGGGTTGGGGAGGATCAAGATGGTATGCAGGGGTATGAGGAGACATGAGAGGCAATTGGGGGAGGGTACATGAGGGTGCAATGGATTGTGTGAGTCGGGAGGGTGCATAAGGGTACACGGGGATGCACAAGGGAGGCCCAGAAAGGTTGGGAAGGTGTATGAGGATGCACTGTGATGTGAGGAAGGATAGGGGATGGTGTGCAAAGCGTTAGGGGGTTGTGAGAGTGTGAGGGAGGGCAGGCAAGGGTAGGGAGAGATTCAAGGAGATGTGCGAGGATGTGAGAAAGGTATGGCAAGGGTTGGGCAGGATTCAGAGGCATTTGAGTGGGTGTGCAAGAGGTATAAAAAAGTGAAAAGCTTGAGGTGAAGGGAAAGGCAGAACGAGTCATGATTGCATGGTTAGATGAGATTCTCAGAAAGATGAGGCATTTAAAGAACAAAAGGCACTATATAAAGTAATGTGGTCATGATGGGAGCGAGGACAGGGAATGAATGAGCAAGAATCTACAGTTAAATTAATAATTCAGTACAAGTAATATATTCAGTTTGAGATATCTCTCCTTTTTATATTTGAATATCATGAGAAAAATTATATTGTATTTAGGTGGCTTTTTAAAAATGTTCATCTCAGTTTGTCTGTGACCATTGGCTTATAATTTATTACTATGATACGATTATTTGTAAAAGAAACCATCAAACAAGCAAACAAAAAAAGCTGTTCTGAGAATGCCAGTTTCTTTCAAACGAATTTAAAATGCTGTTTTGTACGCCATAAATCACAAAATGCTGCTTTTTTGTCAGTCCTGTGCATCTGAGAATTTCTTGTGAATATTCAGAGCACTGCCAGAATATTCTAGACTCTAGAGCATGGGTGTCAAACTCAATCACGTTACATGACATATCGTGACATATCATGACTTTTTTGCCTTTGCAGAGCTGGGGTGGGTGTGGCCTGAGCGTGATGCATCCGGCCCATGGTCCGCCAATTTGACACCCTGTTCTAGAGCTAAGTGCGTTGGCCGGATTCAGTGCTGTCACTTGTGCTTTAACCCAGTGGAGATATCCCCCACCAGCATAATGAATTGCAAGATATATTGTGAATACTATTAAGATAGCCAATGAATGGATTTGGCTTTCTAAGGTTTTCCAAGCTCATTCTGCCTTAGTAAAGACTATTTCCTTAGCACTTGCCAGAGTCATTTCACTGCCTGACAACAGTAGGGGTGCTAACTGATTGTAGTCTTCCACCTTTTTCAGAAATAGTATTATTGTTTAGATGTCAGACTTGATTTGATTCTCTGGGGCTTTAGATCCCATCTTCAAAGCACATATTTGTATGTGTGGTGTTGGTACGGTATACTAGCTGTTTCATATGCTTTTCACAAACTGAGATGATTTTTTACATGATTAAAAAAAGGAATCCTATCTCCTAAAAAGGAGTTAAAAGCTGATTTCCTTCAGTGTATTTATGGCTGTTTCAAGTGATTGATTGATGCTTGAAATGAATGACAAAATGGTATGTTTTTTAAAGTGTTGTAATTATACCATGGAATGTACATGCACACAGTGAATTTACATCAATAAATTCCATATTGCGTGGGAAAATGGCTTTCAAGCTTTTATATTTCAGATTAGCATTTGTCATCTTTATTGCAGAATGTAAGAAAAGCAAGTCACTCATAGGGAGCCATGTCACTTCAATTGTGACCATGAAATTTAATAATTCACAATTACAATCAAATATGCTTTTTAATTCCAGGCATATTCAGTTTATGATGAAGAAATTGGTTATTGTCAGGGTCATTCCTTTCTTGCTGCTGTTCTTCTGCTGCATGTGAGTATACTACAAAAAGAAGCACTGTTGTTTAATCAGACAAGCACCTCTCAAATTTCTAATTGTACATTTCCCTATCTCTTTAATCTCATGTTGGCACTTACAAGTGTAGGTGCATGTTTCTACTCTTTGAAATACATGGAAATTTACTCCTTGGAGTAGATGTTAAAGACATCTTTTCTTTTCAGCTATTATGATAAACTTTTAGTTAGGCTTGAGTGTATACAAAAAGCTTTTGTGTCAAAGAAGGAAGCCTTTCTACCTGTTAAGCCAGGAGTGGCTTTTGTTTGGTTGTTCAAAGGCGAAAGACTTCAGTTCATTCCTTTTATGTGAAGTTGTTTGCTTCTTTAAATGTGCAAGTAGATAATCTTGTCTTGACTTGAAATCTGTAGATTGGCTCCAGATAAGAAAATCGCCAGATCACTCTGGAGCAGACTTTCAACTGGTCCTTGAGAAGAGAGGATTAAGCATGTTATACACAATATATGCCTCTCAAAGCAAAGAGAATTTCTGAAATTCAAACACAGTTGCAGACCATAGTGGAAAAAAAGATGTTGCTCTTTGCTAAGTTACAAATTTCTAAATCACTGTATTTTTACACACAATTAGCAACATACTATTAGAAAAATAGTTTTGATTAGTGATTTATTAGTCTGTTACTTAGGAGATAAGTATTATTTTGTTTTATCCCTAAATGTTAGAGATTTTTTTTTCCTATTTAGCACTTTGCTTTTGCAAAGAAGCACATTTACAAGAACTCACTGAATATATGGAAGACCCATGTTATTCTAAATTCTATAAATTCGTACCCTCTTGAGAAATTCCAATCAGTTCCACAACAATCAGCAGATACAAAATCCTGACTGAAAGCTATCTGAAGGCATATTTTAGTTTTCTCTTTTTGCATACTCATAGCATAAATGCATATACAGAAGGGTTCTTGGAGGTTACTTTATATTTATGTTCTCCATGCAGATGCCGGAAGAACAAGCCTTCTGTGTCCTAGTAAAGATCATGTATGACTATGGCCTGCGGGAGCTCTATAAAAACAATTTGGAAGGTTTGCGGACAAAATTTTATCAGCTGGAGAAACTTACGCAGGTATTACCTGGAATTTTCTTTGTTTTAGGAAAAGGATATGCTAAAAAAAGGGAATAAGGAACATATCCTACCATAGCTAAATAGGATGTGGTATGCTCAACTGTCCATGAAAATTGAGGTATTGATAATAAATGTGTAGCCTTTTTGTGTGTGTGCGTACATACATACATACATGAAGCACATATTTTAATTTTGCACCAGATATGATCTTCATGTTTAGTACCAAAGTGTTTATTCTATAAATATTTTCTAACATTCTTAATTCTTTCATGCTTTATTGGCATAAAATGTAGCAGAAATATAAGCATATAGAAAACAATGCATGTTAATTTAGATTCCGATAATGCATAACATCTTTGAGAGGAAAAGTTGTATTCATCTTTGTCTTTCACTTTTCTCTATAGGAGCAGCTGCCTGATTTATATAACCATTTTGTGGAACAGAATCTTGAAGCTCACATGTATGCCTCCCAGTGGTTTCTCACTCTCTTCACTGCCAAGTTTCCACTTTGTATGGTCTTCCACATAATTGATTTACTACTTTGTGAGGTAAAATTACCTTCTATCCATCAAGAAGCTTGCTTTGCATGAAATGAATTATCATTTTTCTTGGGCTTATAGTTACGAGGATGACTGCTTCTTTTATTGCACATCATTCTTTTGTCCTGTTTTAGAGTGAGATGTTCTTCCACCAATATTTAATAATAATAATAATAATAATAATAATAATAATAATAATAATAATAATAATAATAATAATAATAATAATAATAATAATAATAATAATAATAATAATAATAAAAAAAAAAAGTTGGAAGGGACCTTGGAGGTCATCGAGTCCAACCCCCTGCTCAGGCAGGAACCGTACACCATTTCAAACAAATTTGAGTAAATTCTTCTGATGTCCCTGTTTAGACAATGGAGTGATTTATAGAACTCAAGACATTTACTTATTATAAAAATGGTTTCAAGTGTCGGAAATAAACCTCTGATTGTTTAGAGGATAGTTAAAAATACAAATGTTGATTTTTTAAAAAAAATAAAATTATTAGGTTTATCATAGAAAGTTAACTTCCATACCATTCATTTTGCCTTTGAAAATTCTGTTTGGTTTTTATTATTTAAAATGGGAATAATTATCAGGTGTGGTTGAAAATCAATAAGAGCATGTGACTGCTTCAGATGCTCATTTCAGATGTAAAGGGAAATGTTTTTGCTGTTGAGCATGATTTTTAGTATACTTCAAAAACCTTTAACGAGCTGGTTAACAGTATTTTATCTGTTGAATTAAAAAAAATATATTGAGGAAAGAACAAAATAAGATTTCCCTTGACATTCTGATTTGTTAACAGGTTATATATTTGTGCAAAGTACAGTTTTGTACTTTTGTGCAAAATCCAGCTGAATGAATACCTCGGTTTACTACAAATGCACACTGTAAATATTTTCCTAAAAACTGACTTTCCTTCTGGTTATATGTGTATATAATGATTCCTTATCCTTGTATAAAATGGGTAAGATAGGTAAAAATCACATTAAGTTCAAGATCAGTTAATGTTGTGATGAACAACATGCAAAACTACCAGAATGATCATCATCTGGTTGCTATTACAGGTAGCCTTTGACTTAAAATCACAATTGAGCCCAACATTTCTGTTACTAACCAAAGCAATTAATAAGTGAGTTTTGCCCCCATTTTTTGCCACAATTGTTAAATAAATCACTGCAATTGTTTAGGTGAATCTGATGATCATTAAACAAATCTGGCTTCCCCATTAACTTTGCTCGTAGAAAACCAGCTGGGAAGGTTACAGATGGTGATCACATGACACTGGGACAATGTAACTGTCATAAATACATGCCAAGTGCCTGAAATTTGATCATGTGACCACGGGGATGCTACCACAGTAGTAAATGTGAAAACTGGTCATAAGTCATTTTTAGTGCTGTTGTAACTTCGAATGGTCACTAAACGAATGGTTGTAAGTTGAGGACTATCTGCATTATTTATTTGATTGTATTACATTGCTTTTTGCTAAACAAAGAATGGCAGCTCCATAGGAGTCTGTTGTCTGTTTAGTAGCTGTGCTGAGATTTGAGCATCCTTAAATGTAAAAGTATCACAAAAGGAATGAGTCAGAGCAAGTCTTCCACTTGCACATTTTGCAGTTGCCTATCTTAATTCTACTCTGGCTAGAAGGAAAGTTTTACCTTAACTTCTGGTTACTGTCAGTGATCTCTTTGTCCAATTTAGTAATTCATGAACAGTTCCATAACTAATACATGGGATTGTGGCTTAATTACATGGCATGAACCATGGATCCAGTTTATGATTCTGACTTGTTTCAAGAAGCCATTAGGTAAGATTCAGCTAAGTTTATAGTTAGTACAAAACCGATTTCCACAATACATAATTTGGTCTAGCCTGCTTTGATTAATCAGAGATTGATCTACTCTAATCTCTTTAGTATAGCCTGCTTTGTTTAATCAATTGGCCCAATTCACATATAATGTTAACGCATAGTGCACATGTTTTTCTTTCTTTTTTGCTTTATGTGATGTAAAGTTAACGTGCAAACTAGGCCACTATTGCCTGTTCAACAAATCATGATTTTACAAAAATCCAGGCATAGTGTTGTTTTAAATGCATCCTGTACAAGCCTTTGAAGAAAAGAATTTAACTTTAAAATAATACAGTATATAACAAACAAGATTCATTACCAGATGCAGGAATGGGAAAGGGAAAGAGGAAGAATTATTTTGCATGATTATAATAGGCATGGAACAACTCTGTTTAAGGTTAGCATGTGTGAGTATCATAAATATTAAAAAGAACTCTGCAAATTCCTGCACATAGGAAGAGAAATGAACTGATAGAGAAATTGCTGATCATTAAACAATAGATTGGTTCTCTACCTGTCTTTAAGCTATTGCTTTTCTTCTTTTATATTTGACTACTGCTTCTGTGAGGGTCTGAAGTGATTGTTCCAAGTTGGTTCAGCATTCTTTTTTTATTACTTTTACAGTTCTGACCTCTAGTGGATGAAATGCAATTTCCTTAGGATTGTTGCCAAACATTATTTTAAAACCTATTTATAAGATTGTTTAATAATTTGATTCTGTACTATGCTGTGGCTAGCAACATTTGTAAATGACTATGGATGTACAGATCACAAACTAAATCACACAGGATTCCGAGATTCTTGTGTTTGCTTTTCTAATTGCTTCCTGCAGGTGGAAAACTTAATAACTTTATTGACTTTTAAAAACAAAAAATTAAATTATAAACAGAAAAGAAAAAAGGATTAATGCAAAAATTTTGGGGTATAATATGCAATTAAATCAATGGAAGTATATGTGGAAAGGTTGAAATTTATTTTTCTGAAATATATTATTGAATTATAATCAATGTAAATTTCAGCCCTTTCTTCCACTTATAAAATAAAAACATTCTATGGAACTTTCTTTTATTTTTGATAACAGCATCAAGACTTTTACATACACAAAGATGGAAGATTTACAAATACCTACAATGGAAGAATGTGAAGCTGATGGAATCAGCGATGGCAAAATTAGCTTTGATTAAAGAAAAGATTTTGACCAATTTTATTTTTATTTGGAAAATACTTGGATTTTTTTGCAAGAAATGGTCAATCAATAATATTTATTCAGTCAATGACAGCAAAATTTTAAAGATTTTTTTTTTGCAAGAAATGAAGTGATGATTTTAGGATTTGGTTATTAGAATTATATGGGATTATAGAAATAATGCAGACAAATGTTAACCTTAGAAGAAGAGTTTGATGTATTCTTTTATTCATATTTGTACCAAAGAATATCAGAAGTCATTCTTTTTTCCTTTTTCTTTTATTTAGGCACTTCTGTCTTCTCTCTTTCTTAATCTTTTCTCTGTCTTAAACCTTTTTTTTCTTGTCGGCTTATCTGTTTATGTTTTTAATTTTTTGCTTTTGAAAAGTAATTGGAAAACTTCTAATTTCTGTTAATGCTAAACCACAGTTTATAGTCCTGGATTTTGCCAAAATTTTAATTTATGAATTCAGATGTAATAGAAAACAAGGTATCACCATTAATTGTATAGTATTCTACACATGGTATAATAAGAGAGGAAAATATGTGAACTTAATTCTTAGATTTGTGAATATAGATAATATTAAACAACATTGTATTCCTATTTTTATTATAGTATTTAGACCTTTCAGTAATTTTCCTAATAAAAGTAATGTTTAATTCTAATTTGCTATATTTTTCAGTGTATAAGGAGACAAATACTTGATAGTTTATGTGGCTTAATACATAGATATATCTAAATGACAAAATAACATAGTAGGCCAAGTTGATTTAAACAGAAAAAGAAATAAGGCTACTCCTGGTCTATATCTTTAAAATAGAAATGGAAGTTAACATAGATGATATTTTTCCACCTTAACCCAACAATCCTGCAGAAAAGAAACCATAAATAAGACTTTATTCCTTAGTGTGTTCATTTTACATCGATTTTTAAAAATCTAACTGTGAATTTCTCCATGAAAGCCTTTGAAGTATTATTTTTATATGTTTATGTATAAAAACCTTGATACAATCTAGTATTATTAGTATTGTTTACTTAGGTAAATACCTTGCAAGCTGAATTAATACTATTTCTTGTTTCTTTCTTTACACTGCAGGGTCTGAATGTAATCTTTAATGTAGCCCTGGCTCTCTTAAAGGTAAGATAATCCTGTAAAATTCTTTTTATCTTTCTCTATTCACTCACTTCAGCAAGTCCACAGAAATACCTTGGTGCCATAATTGTTACTATATTGTCTATATACATATAATTTTATTTACTATTTTGATTAATTGGTTTCTGGAAAACGTAATAGAAAAGACAATGTTCCGAGCCCCAACAGCCCTGCAGCTCCAGCTGCCTCTCCCTCAGGCTTGTGTGCACTGCCGCCACTTCAGCTCATTCCTCTCTGCCCCACTACCACTTCTCTAAGACAGTCGCGTACCACCCGCCAGGTGCCAAAGTACCACCGGTGGTACCCGTACCACCGGTTGAAAAGTCCTGTGCTAGATGTCATCTTTAAAGCTATACATGACATGAAGCCAGATTATTTGCTAGACTGTCTCTCCCAGTTCTTTTTGCCCATCCTATAATATCAGGCAAAGCATGCAATCTCGGGGGCTCCCTGTTGAAGCAGTGTCACCTGTGGATCCTTGGAAGCGTGTCAATCTGTCTGTCATTGTACCTATTTTATGGAACAGCTTCCCCACTAAGATATGGACAGGCCCTATCTTTCTGATCTTCTGGAATGCTGTCATGATCTGGTTATTTCCCCAGGCAATTGGACTGAGATTTTAATGGAGTTGTGGGTGTGGGTATGCCTAATGGGTTGGTGTCAAAATTTTGTCAGGGTCCTCCTATCCCGTTTGTGTTGGAGGCACTGTTTAAGGTGCTTCCAGGTTGAAAGGATTAGCTGATGACATCACCATTGCACAGGGGATGCCCATGGAGTCTCCTTTCATGTCTCTGTCAAGGAACTGGAGTGAATGACAGGAGCTCACCCCACCATGCACCAGCACTTGGGTCTCGAATGCGGGCTTGCTAATCTCCAACCCAGAGTCCTAACCACATGAGCCACTGTGTTCCAAGTCCTTAACTTTCCTTTTAAATGTTTGTGAATTTTAGCTTTTGTTCTTTAGTTCTCTCTGCCATCCCGAGTACCTTTGGTAGATGAGTGGCTAAATATATTTGTTAAATAAATTAATAAAGGAATGAACAAATGAATAATGTATGCGCTTTGTTTCTGGTAATTGGCATCAGATGTGAATATGGTTGACTGTAACAATCTACAAAGCTTCCTTTCTACTTGTTATGGAAGGAATTTAAATTTCTTGGCACAATTTGGAACAACAAATTGTGTTATTGTGCTACAATTCTATTTTAAAAGCAGCAAATATGTGACCTGCTAATGGTGTGCAAGTGATAGCAATGTCTAGCAAGTGATAGAATGTATATAATAGTATCTATGCTGCTTGTATAATTGTCTTCCTTTCATGAATATGTCTTAAGAAAATTTCTTCATCTGCACTGCTGTGAATTTGTGCCTGCCCAAAAACTCTTGTCTGAAGCTCCTTAAAAGAAAAGTTTACACACTGTGCATTCTCTTTAGCAAGTTCTTTGTTCTTTGCCACCTTCCACAGCTATAGTGCATTAGGAACACACACTGCTGCTAGGCTCCTCCCTGGCTTGTGGTCAACAGAAGCTACCCAGACTTTTCACATGGCACAACTAGATAAGGATTGTTACTGAACTGGATTGAAACTAATTTAAGCAGGCAATTGCTGTCTATCAATGTGAGAGTGCTACAACTTAAATCTTCCTTTTTCCTGCCTTCCCTTTTCCATGACTCAATATGAGTCCTAGATTTGCATTTTTCCGGCTTGTTTCTAGGTGGCAGTTAATTGTTGTTGTAATTAGCATAGAATTGCCAACAGAAATTGTAGTTTTACTGCTTTCATACATTTTATTTCTGCTGTTTTAATTCTATTTCTGTAAGCTGTCCTAAGGCTCTAGGGAATGGATTGCATACAAGTATAGTAAATAAATAAGCACAAAGAAGTTTATTTTATGCCCATATTTTACATTTCTATTTAAAGTAGCAGCCTGGTTTCATTTAAATTAGGACATCATCCTCCAATTATATTTTTTCATTTGCCATTGTGTGGAAAGGACTATATCACAAGTATTGCTTGCTCCATATTATATTTATAATGTGCTTTTAATATATAATATTTGCACATTTGCATAGATGTTTTACATTAATCAGCTATATTTTTATTATTAACCAATTCAATTTATTTATTCAAGGGGTAGCTCTAAATAATAAATAATAAAAAATAGGATTAAGCTGATATTTTAAAAAATGACAATATTTCACTATTAGCTCAAAGAGAGCATTTTAGTCTTCTAAGAAATTCAGAAAGTTGAGCCAAAATTCATAATGACTAAAAAAATAGTTGAAATTCCCCCAAAGTGTGAAATATTTATTAGAAAACTAATGTATCATCTTATTTAGCTCATGAGCTTGTTTTCCACTCTAGAATGGAAAAATTAGAATAGCAAAACTTGAAAGATTCTGTCACTTTCAAATATTTTTGAGCACCTAATAGAAATATCACAGATTAATTTCTTGCATTTTATGGTCCAATGGCCCTAGAATTTACAGTATTTTTCTTTCTGGGAATTTTTCCTTAAAAGATTGGTTTTATAGTTTTAAGTGAATGGAACATAGTTCAGGGAAAAGTACATTACATGCACTTAAAACTCCATAGTTGTTATCATCTGAAATCACTGTAATCTTTTTATGATCCTCTAACTAAATCAGGAATGGCAAACCTATGTATTTATAGATGTCATTGAGCATTTCTGATAAGTTGCACTGTTGGGAATTGTAGTTCAGCAATATCTGGAAGACCAGAGATTCCTCACCCCTTATATTTGAACTTGTCCTTATATAATCCTGTGATTTTAAGGGAATGCTGTTTCAAAATCTAAAAACAAATTTATTTCATGTTTAATACAGTTAGTTATTATATTCCCTTCTGTTATCATGGGCTTCAAGTCATGTCATCCAAATTAGCAAAGAATTAGGAGATCAATTAGTGGCCTGGTTCATGCACAACAATATGGCATAATGTGGTTTGCATGTGTTGATCTTTACATTTTGGCTTGTACAAGTCATTGTTAAAACATACTCAGTTTTTTTTCCTGAACAATTTATGTGTAAATTTAGTCAGGCAGTAAGTGTCTTTTTCTGTAAAACCTAATTTGTACGCATATCTCAGGCACTGCTTTCAGATTTTTCTCTGTGGGTATTTTCAGCAAATATATTTGGCTTCTAAAGAATGTCATGTTTGCTGTTTTAGGAGAGTAAACAGCTAGGAGTCTTCTGGCAAGATATAAATGTAAAAAAATAAATAATTTCTTTTTCATTAAATGCTTGATGCTCATGTAGGGCTGTGTTAGAAAAAGAAACATTCTAAGACATCTATTTTCATTAATAAGCAAACTTGCAACATTATTTTCTGTAAGAATGATTGTATTTATGCCATATATATATGCCATATATATTATTTAAGCTCATGCTTAGCAGCCTTTTTAAATCATTTTTTATGAGATAGATGATATATGGGAATGGTCTTGGGGACCAGTCAAAGAGACGGTCAGGTGAGAGGGTATAGCCACAACTGTATAAAGGACAGAGCAAAAGGCTCAGGAGGGACCCACCCTAAGTTGCGGGGTTGCAAAGGTGACAATGGCAGAATTGTACTTTCAGACTTGCAAGAGTTTGCTAATGTAACTTTACAATAAAGTATAATTATCTGGCCATGGTTCCTCTAGTCTACCTGGTAAGGCTGACAGATACTGTACTATCTGTACTGGGTGCCCAATTTACATACTGTTGATTGTTTTCTACAGAGTGATGCAATTATTCAGTCTTAGTTTTTTCAGCTAAATTGAGATGCTGAATTCCTTAACAATAATTCAACCTCCCCGTGGTGAGTGGAATTCTTTGGAGACTGTAGGATACATCCATATATCATGACTGAGTTTTTCTCAGTTTGCTGGGATAAAGAGCCAACAGAATATTATTTCTTCTTATTGTCAAAAAGAGCAGGAGACAGAGGCCATAGGTTTTCCTCCCAATGTTTGATGCTTTTCATGCCATTTCTCGGGGTAGAACTATATCTTACAGTTCCCCTGTTCTTGGATTTTGCTGCAAATCTGCATAGGAATGGCCAATTAGCAAACAAAGCTTTGTGGGGGGAAAGGCAAATTGCTCCTGTCATGGAAACACAACAAAACAAGTCACAACGGAGAAAAGGAGCCATGGTGTATTTATTAATACAGAAAGAAAGAAAAATAGCCTCTTTCTTACCCTAACCCTTTCTATGGAAAGTCATGAAGAAGACAAAACTTTTTAACATGATGTTCTTCCACAGTCTACCTGTGAATGCCATAATAGTTTTTCAGAACTAGAGCATCAACAAAGCCTGAACAAGCAAAGCACAACTCTGGCTTATGCACGAAAAAGCCAGACTAACTCTCTTTAGTCTGTATCCTTACCGTCACATACTGTCATATAGGTCTTTCCAGAACTAGGATACTTGTGGTTACTGAGATCATCAGGATTCTCTTAAAGAGTTAATGAATTTGTAGGCACAGGCTGATGTTTGTTTAATTAATTTAATTTAATTTAATTTAATTAATCCCTGACTTCTCCATCTTTTCTTTTTAACATAGACTTGATTTCATTTTAGAGTACTGTATGGATATTTGGTGTGCTATCTCTTCTGAACACCAGAGAGCAGTGCCCAACAGACACACAGTCCTTGAATGGCTGATTAGATGAACTATACAGAGTGCATAGGGACTGTTGATCCCGCAGATGGAAACACCTATGCAAGAATAAGTGTTTCATAAATGACTGAATATGCTGAATCCTGATATCAAGTATGAAGTCATATATATAAAAAAGAAAGAAAAGAATATATTCTTTTCTTTCTTTTTCTATATATAATAACCTCATCACAATTAGAAGAATAAACAATTTTAGTAACTTATCACCTTCTTGTAAAATACAACAAATGATTTCTTCTTCTCATATTTCATCTCCTTCTCTGTAAACAAATCCTTAAAAGTTTCATTGTTCAGCCAGGTCAGCAAAAGTCCACCAAGGGTTACCAGAAAAAAACAACATACCTACTTTAATCTTAATAAAAAAAATCAACTTTATATTCCTTCTTTTTACTTTTAACAGTCTTGATCTTTTTATATTCCTTTCTTTTTCTTTCAACTATTTTATTTGTTAATCCTGAAACCTGATTCCTTCTGATTTATTCTTTGCCCCTGCTCATGAAATTCTTCTTTAACCAGTCTCTTCTGTACTTCTTCTTGTAAGAAAATTATTCATGTCACTCTATTGTTTTGGTAAGGCATCATCCAATTTCATTTGTATATTCAATGTAGCATCTTCTTCCACATCATTCTCATAGTCCATCATTTTAGATCCACTTTCAAATCAGACTCAGTACTATCTAGTAAAGCTAGTCCTTTTTATATCTTCTTCCAAATACAGCTTGTCTACAATGGTAGACATTTTTAAAATTAACATTTGGGTCTGTTTGCTCCATTTTGTATTAGTAAGTTAAATTTAAGTTCTCCTTTAACTGTAATTTTTAATTCCATCTGATTTCCTCTAATGTCTAACCTTAAAAATCTCATTTTATCATTTATATATATTTTAAATACTCAAAACAGCAGCATTTTCCTATGGGGAGGGTTCTTACGATTAGTTTCAAATTTTTATTTCAAATCCATCTGAACTCCTAGTCTGTTTATAACTTTCCAAAATCAACATTCTAATCATCCTTTTGCTGTTTATTCCATAAGAGAGATTTTTAAAAAAGTCTTTACAGTTATATAAAATTTCTTTTGCTAAGGATTGAAGGAAACTTACCTAATATAATAAACTTGCCATTATGAAGATTCTCTGAGAGATGATGACCACAGAAGGGTTTGCTGGTGTGAAGGACTATAGTGAGGTGGCAGTTTCCCAGGAAAGAGGGAGCACATTCCCGAAAGATGGGAGATACTGCTGAGGTTTTCAAGAAAGGACTGGACAACTATTTGTCCAGGATGATATAAGATCTCCTGCCATGGGCATAGCATTGGAGTAGAAGACCTCCAAGGACTCTTCCAGCACTATGATTCCATGCAGGAGAGCAGAAATATAATTAATAAAAATGTCGAAATTAGTTTATATGATGTATCTTAATAAAATCAGTGTAGAAAAAAGTTGGCAAACCAGGTTTTTTTCAAATAAATAAATAATATAAATGCAAAATTACTTGAATAAATAGTTGATTTCTGGCAATATCCAGCCAGATACATCCAAGAATTCCTAAACAATTCATAGCAGTTACAGTAAATAGGCAACAAAGTTATTTCTAACATTTTTTCTTTAAAAAAGAAATAACTTGTTAAAAACTGCACACAAACACATATGGACCAAGCCTACTGTGTTTCCCCCAAAATAAAACTGGGTCTTATATTTATTTTTGGTTCAAAAGACCCATTAGGGCTTATTTTGGGGGATGTCTTATTTTTTCATATACAGGAGGCAGCGAGCACACGAAGGGTTGCAGCCCGCCAACCCTTTGACTGGCACACTCTGGCCCGCTCAGTGCAGGTGAGTGGGAGCACTGCTACTGCCAGGCCAGCCCTCCAAGCAGTAGGCAGAGGCATGGGGGGGAGGCATGTGATCCAGCTCGTTGGACGTGCTGTGCAGCCGCCCATCCACTCTATCCCATTCCATCTGCTTGTCCACGGCTGCAATGGGGCAGGCCAGGTGATGAGCATTGCACTCTGAGCAGCCCTGGCCAGACACTGCGTGCATAGCCGGAACCCAGGAGCACCCCTGCCTCCTTAGCAGATGGTGGGATGAAGTGGGCAGGTGGTCTTTTAACGGGCTTATTTTTGGAGTTCGGCTTATATTACGAGCACCCTGAAAAATCATGCTAAGGCTTATTTTTTGGTTGTGTCTTATTTTCAGGGAAACATGGTATTACCTTCACTAAACTATAGAATACAAGTAATCCTCAATTTACGACTGGCCATTCAGCAATGATTTGAAATTACAATAAAACTTGCTAGGGATATTTAGCCTCTGTTTCCAAAATTCCAGTGACTACTCACCCTGGTCATGTGATCACATGTGTTCTGCAACCAGGCCACATTTATATGACCACATTTTATGATGGTTTTTCCAAAAACCAGCATTTACTTCTGGGTTTTTTTTTGGCAAAACTGGCCCATAACAAACTATGGTTTATTAACAACTACAGCATTTGCTTAATGACCAGCACAAAAAAGATTGTAAAATTTGTCAGTCATATGGATGGCCTGATTTACAACTATCATGACTACAGCTATGATGGTCAGACTCTATTAGAGTCGTATGCAGAGGACTACCTGTAAACACATTTTTTCCTGGATAGTTCACTTTGGGCAGGGAGGAATAACTGCTACGATAAAGTTTTCTCCCACAAAGTTTCAGTTATTACCCTCCCAGATATCAGGTAATCTAAAATGTCCTCTATTATGGATATGTCATCATGCAAAACTGATAATTAAGCATTAGATTCTTATTATGAAGATTCTGTTGTGTTTGGGCTGACAGATGCATTGAAACCTCAGCTCAGGCCATCAGTGATTAATCATAGCATTAGTGAGAACGACAGGTTTGCTTTATTCCACATTGCATGGAAGTTGAGTCATGGCAACTGGACTTCTTTTCTTGTTGGTTTGAAACATTTCACTGCTTATCCCAAGTATTCTTCAGACTGGCTGAAAAAGCTACTTGGATAAGCAACAAAATGTTTTGAACCAACAAGAAGAGAAGTGCAGTTGCTGTGACTCAGCTTTCAGATAGCTCTACCTTCATTGACATTTATTCCAAGTTATATTATGCTCATGTATACTATGTTTCCCTGAAAATAAGACCAGGTCTTATATTAATTTTTGCTCCAAAAGACACATTAGGGCTTGTTTTTCGGATAGATCTTATTTTGGGGAAAATATGGTACTAAATGCGTCCGTCTGGCTCACAGTCTTAATTGGGACTTATTTTTGGGGTGGGGCTTATATTACAAGCATCCTGAAAAATCATGCTAGGGCTTATTTTCCAGTTGGGTCTTATTTTGGGGGAAAACATGGTACTGTATAAGGGTGTCCCTGCTTCCTATTTTTCATTTGTTTGATGGACTACTTAAGTTCCGCATGGGTCCAAAGTGTGTGGAGTCCAGCACCTAGCCTAGAGACAAAATTTTAAGTCACATGTCCATAATTTCCTGGGCAACAGGAGAATTAACTCATTACTTGGCATCTTCTACACCAAACTAAAAAGTTCTCAGAAGTCACTGAAAATGTTGGGTGTTTCAATCTGAATGATAGCTAATGTAAACAAGTCAGGCAGAATCTCCGTCAAGCAGCAGAGAGATCTGATCTGGCCCTAGGCATACTGAAAGCTGTAACAGTACAATCATTAAATGGCTCATGCTAGCAAGTCCAATCACCTTTGTAGAATGTATAAAATGACATGGCTACATATGTACCATCTATGAAGAATAGATTAGATTCATTGAAGGGGAAAAGTCGGTGGAAATCATTTTGCAGCCAAGGCCAGAGTGTATAAAGCTAGGTCATGTAGAGAAAAAAAAATGTTAAATATCCCTCATGCAGATATGTACATACAAAAAAGATTTCTATGTTGTCTTGTATATGACTTACCTTTTGTGTCAAACACATTTTCAGTTACATCCCCCATTTAATATTGTTCTAGATTCAGAATGCTTATTTGATATATTTAGACTGGTCCTCTTGAATTTCTGAAATTTTACTTCACAAAGCTCTCTGTCCTGAAAAGTATAATTTGTGTTGCACAAACAGCACAAATACAGACATTTCACAGTTTTTGCATTTGGCTGTTCTATTTTTCCATCTGTCTTACATCCATGCAACAATCTGGGTGGGACTGACAAATTTTCCCTCCCTGTTTTCTCTATTCCATATGTCTAGGCAGGATTAAATCTTGATTTGAAAGCCTGTATCAATCAGGGTTAGTATTATGATTGAATTTCAGTGTGGCTCTCCTAAGCAAGAGACAACAAGATTGTCTTGTGCCCTGGGCAGCTGTGGAGCTAACATATATGGAAGGAAGGCGGATTTGGAGGGTCGCTCACCATTGGCTTCTTATGACAGCATTCTCCTCTGAGGCATCCTCTGCATGCTCATTCAGCTGCCTCCGCCTCTCCCCCCCCCGCCTTTTCTATCACTTCATTACCGATTCACAGAGAAAGGTGGCGGCAGCAGCAGCAGCAGCAGCAGCAGCAGACGCCTAACCACGCTTGTCACGAATCAGGGATTGCAATGAGCTCATCCTTTTTTTCTTTGCATCTTTACAACCAGCCTGGGCTTTTTGCTCTTTCTGCTTCTCCTCCTTGTACTTACACGCACTTCCAGGCAAGCTGGGCTATTGCAGCCCTTTTTCTGCATCCTTCTCTGCCATTTTATCCTTTTTTCAGGCATTTTTAGTTCCAGGTCTTCAGCTTATATTTGCAGCTGTACTTTTGGAATACTGGCTTCTTCTGTGCTTCCTCCAAACATGTTTTCTGGGGGATTTTTTTTTTTTTTTATATTATACTTGGTTGTCCCTGTTGTGGACAATAAATGCATTGATTTCTAAGAGACCTAAATCTGGCTCCTATAATATTATAGTGCAAAACTGTGGCTTAAGAAGACAGCATTTCTCATTCTGGATACTTGCAGTATTTTGCTGATGGAGGAAGGGGTATCTTGCCCAACCCCAGCTCCCAAGCTCACACCACCCATCAGAAGGACCCAGGATATTCACGATGAGAGAAGCAAGCTTGTGAATGAGTATGCTTGTCGAGTGCTGGAACTTCTGGGGATGGGGCATCGCCTGTTTGTACCTCGTCTTCTTGCGGTGAGATCCTTGTTTTGTAAAAATGGGTGTCTAGCAAATCTGTCATTCTTGCCTACTGTCTGCCTGATTTCACATATCCAGCTCTTCTAGCGGTTCATTGAAAGGGTCTCTCTCTTTTAGTCATTAGAGTGGGAAGCCATGGCACTTAGCTACCTTGCTTCAAAGCCAGGCAGAGGCAACGTAGGGTCCTCCTGTTATTTTGGACAACTCCCATCATATTACATTATTGGTTATGCTGATTGAAGCAGCTTTGTATTCTGGTCCCAAATAGCTCTGCCTGTTTTAGATAGTGGGCAGAAAGAACTGGCCACTATTTTGTGAATCCAACATTATTTCTCTGTTCTGAACCTCTGATTTTTATTTTTTAATGCTCCATTATGTAATTTTTAAAAGCATTGAAAGATGGAAAAATGAACTGTTAATTTTAAATTGATGTCATTTTTTTTTAAAAAAAACCCTATGTTGTATGACTTGTTGCTATTAAAACTGAGGAACATCCTCTTATTCTGCCTTTCTGCTGAGATACAAAGGACAATTTTGTTGGTGTCTTAAGGAAACAATCATGTCTGAGCTGAATTCTAAAATAAGGATATTGGCATGAAAATAACAATATGTCTTATTAAATAATAAAAATATAATTGTTAATGAACTGTGATTCTGAAATATTTATGCATATTCTTATCCTTGATCTGGTGGTGAATATGGAGATCCTATTAGACAAGCAAAGAATACAAGTTTGAGGTAGCCAAACTTTCTCCTAAAACTCTTTGGATTCATCTAAATTTCAATTTTTTGGACTGTTCTGGCCCATCAGTTTATTTAATAAATTGGTAAAATGCCATCAAAACATTTTAACATAGTGAATACATATTATCAAAATCAGAATATAAAACATTCTATTATTTTTAAAATCATGATCTGTCTGACTTCAAGATTTGTCATTGTCTAAGTTTTAATCCATCATGTCTTAAAAAAATCATAGCAATGTATTTCATGCAGTGCCTTTTAGTCCTGGATTGTAGCTGGTCCAATACTGAGTCAGTGATAAACAGAAGAGTTTCTTCTCTATTAACCTGCCCTTAAAATAGCTAAGACTCTGTTAAGCTATAACTGCTGCATCTAGAAAAGCAATACACGTATGTAGTTCAACTATCATAACCTGTAGGTAATCCTGCTATCATCCCTATTTATTTCTATAGCATCCCTCAATAAATTGTATGTGTTGTTGACATAACAGAGAAAATGCTAGTTCTTTTTTTTTAATTTGACACCCTTGTAAATCTTAATAAAGGATACTCAAAAATGTAACATCATCATCATCATCATCATCAACAACAACAACAATGTTGTAAGGGACCTTGGAGGTCATCTAGTCCAACCCCCTGCTCAGGCAGGAAATCCTATACCATTTCAGACAAATGGCTGTCCAGTCTCTTCTTAAAAACTTCCAGTGTTGGAGCATTCACAGAAATAAAATGCACAGAGTTGTCATCTAAGCCAGAAGAAACACACATAAATGATAAAATCAGTTATTCCGTTTGAGAGAAACTCTTTAGAAGGCTAGATATCCCTCAGAGCAGACATGTCAAACTCACGACGTCATATGACGTCGCGCAACGTATCGGCACTGTTTTGCCATTTCCGGCAATGGGGTGGGCGCGGCTTCTGCGTGATGCGTCTGGCCTGCGGGCCGGCAGTTTGACACCCCTGCCTTAGAGGATCTAAATTGGTTCAGATTAAGAATAAAAGACAGTCCTGAAATATGAATACAGATTCCATCCAAACAATTTTATAGTCTAACTATCTCTCTAACAAGTTACAAGAACTAAATAATTGTCCAGAGATCTTTTGCAACATTGTGGAAAACTTTGCTGATCAGAGCAGGATCTATCTATACTGAAGCCTCTTCTGTGGGGGCATCTCCACTGTTGTGGGGTTTTGTTAAAAACATAGTTGCTACTCAGTAAGCAAATGAGTATAGCACAATACAAATATTGGTATTATTTTAATTACCTAAAACTTTACAATTTCCTACTGCTGCCGTTTTAGTTGTTTTAAACAAAAATAAGTAAATCACTCTCTTCATATCACAATCATATAATTTATAATATTGCCCCA
The DNA here is from genome assembly GCF_001527695.2 of Protobothrops mucrosquamatus. Taxonomy (NCBI): domain Eukaryota; kingdom Metazoa; phylum Chordata; class Lepidosauria; order Squamata; family Viperidae; genus Protobothrops; species Protobothrops mucrosquamatus. Next base: position 131,542 of record NW_015386370.1, on the reverse strand, counting down.
AACCACCCTATTTTCTTCCAAGTTACAAAAAATATAGCTTTTATGAAACAATAACATTAATTTGAAAATAATGAATTTTATTACATTTACGATCCTCCCATTATAATTATAATATATCTTCCATCACTATGAGATTAGATTAGGCTGAGATTTGACAATATCAAATGAATTTTGTGAGGATTTCAATGTTACTACTTTAGCATGCTAGGAAAGTTGCCTTTTCTAGTTGTACTGTAAATACTAGTAGACAATGAAAAAAGCAATGAAATGTAGCAAGATTTGTTCGAGTCTGAAACATTTGAGTGTGTTGGAGCAATAAGTCAACTAACAATACCTAACCAGATAGTTGACAATAACAATAACAGTAGAGTTGGAAGGACTTTTGAGGTCTTCTAGTCCAACCCCCTGCTCAGGCAGGAAACCCTACATCATTTCAGACAAATGGTTTGTCCAGTCTCTTTTTAAAAATTTCCAGTGTTGGAGCATTCACAACTTCTGGAGGCAGGTTGTTCCACTGGTTAATTGTTCTAACTGTCAGGAAATTTCTCCTTAGTTCTAGGTTACTTCTCTCCTTGATTATTTTCCATTCATTGCTTCTTGTCCTGCCTTCAGGTGCTTTGGAGAATAGCTTGACTCCCTCTTCTTTGTGGCAACCCCTGAGATATTGGAACACTGCTGTCATATCACCCCTCGTCCTTCTCTTCATTAAACTAGACATACCCAATTCCAGCAACCGTTCCTTATATGTTTTAGCCTCCAGTCCCCTAATCATCTTTGTTGCTCTTCTCTGTACTCTTTCTAGAGTCTCAACATCTTTTTTACATTGTGGTGACCAAAACTGGATGCAGTATTCCAAGTGTGGCCTTACCCCAAGGCATTGTAAAGTGGTATTAATACTTCACGTGATCTTGATTCTATCCCTCTGTTAATGCAGCCAAGATCTGTGTTGGCTTTTTTAGCAACTGCAGCACACTGCTGGCTCATATTTAAGTGATTGTCCAGTAGGACTCTGAGATCCCTCTCACAGTTATTACTATTAAGCAAGGTACCGCCTATACTATACCTGTGCATTTGGTTTTCTTGCCTAAATGTAGAACCTTACTTTTTTCACCATTGAATTTCATTTTGTTAGATAACACCCAATTTTCAAGTCTGTACAGTATAGATATAAATCCAGATGTGAGATTGATCCGATACACTATTTCTGGTAGATGTCTATAGAACATACTGGAAGTGGAATTGTAAGATACTGAAAAATTGGTGTGAAAAAATGGAAAAAGCAAAACCATGGATGGGGTCTGTTAAAAAAAAATAGTTTTATTACATAAATTCACACATGTGGCTGCATAACTTTGGTCCCTCATCTAGAAAACATGACAATGAAAGAGTATAGAAAATTTTAAATGTTAAAGCAGAAACTAATAAATAAAAATTATGAATTATGTGACTTTTCAGTTATTATTCATGACAGTTAAATAGAATTACTATTTCCAAAGACAGCATACCTTTGCTTTAACTAAATATGAGATGTTGGTGACAAATTGCAGCAAATAAAAGCCACTCTACTGTTATCTTTATTACTAGGGGCATGAACAAAATGTAAAATATTTTTTCTTGTTTTGAATCTGGAACAAACTATTATGTTCCTAAAGTTCTGCCAAACCATATCAGATTGCTGAATTAAATCTGGATTCCCCAATAAATTTACCAGAAATGTTGGACAAGTTTGTGATAACTTTTGCATAATCTCTGTTACTGAATAATCTCTTAATCACCTTTTGTTCCCACTCTTCTCTTAGCACCCATTTATTACCTTCTACACCTATTTCTTAAGTGTAGTCTCAGGAATAAAGAGCAGGTTGCTAGCGTGGTATATCATATTGATGCCTCCTGAACTTCTCATCACACCTTCTTCTTACTTCCCTGTCTCCCCTCGGCTATTGTAGCTGGTATCTCATTTGACACATCTCACTGGCCTTACTACTTCTAATTTCCTTGATCCCAACCCTTCCCTCCCCTCCCCTCCCCTCCCCCATATCCATTCAGCTGCTGCTGCCACTATGATGTCCACACATACCCATCACCAAAGAAAGCTTTTCCCCCACTCTTACTCTACCCCAGCCATTCTGCCTTAAAATAACCACATTTTGTTTTATATCTGGGGCAAAGCAGCTGCTATCATGTACAGATCAAACCATCTGGTAGCACTTTTTCATATTTTATTAAAAGACATAAGCTTTCATGAGCAATAATTTCGATGAGATATTAGTTTAGTCAATTCACGCATCTGCTGAAGCTCACAAAAATGTATGCCTTTTAATAAAATGTGTAAATCTACAAAGATGCTGCCAGACTCCTGAATTTTTGCTACTGTAAACTAACAATGGCTGTCCTCATACCAGATGAAAATATCTGAAATGCAGTTTGGTTTGGTTACGAACTATCTAAAGCCAAACATTCAAGCAATCTGTTTAATCCTGTTCAACTACTTTATCCATTGTATTTTTCTAGTTCTCAGAATTTCCAACAGTTTTATATAATCTGCCATCAGTTTGCATCAGAAACTGAAAAGTTATCTGAATTTCTGATCACTATTTCAGAGTTAGGACATTTTGATAGTTTTCATTCAAGACAGACTTAAAAATATTTACTCCAGGACAGATTGATAGCTTTTTTTTGCATGTGGTACCCACAAAATCTATACTTTGAAGACATTATTTTTTCATTAATTTTTCTCCATGTCCAGTTTTTACACACATTACCATTGGAAAATGTATCTGCTTTCCCTATCCTGATAATGAAAGATAACAAATTTTTACTTGTCATGATATTTTCTAAGTTTGTGACTGCTTTTCTCAAGGATTAATAATATGAAGTGAAGCCCCATCCGTAGGATGCAGGCAGCATGCAAAACCACATCCCCTCCAGTCCGCGAAAAAAACTCTCCTCATGGAACCTGTCCCTGGTGCCCAAAAGGTTGGGGACCTCTGATCTAAGGTCTCCTGCCATGGGCAGGGGATTAGACTAGAATAGTTCCAAGATCCCTTTCAACTCTATGATTCTATGAGTCTAAATGCAACAATTAGGCATTTAATCTTGCAGATATTTTATTGTGGTATGTGATAGTTGATATATTTTCCTATTTCACCATTTTGGTTGTCAGTGACATTTGCTTTCCAATTTCTCTTTTAGCTAGATTCTAAAGAACTTTCAACTCAAATCATCTCAATCTAGAGCAGTGTTGGTTTGATCTTGGCTGATTTCCAAGGCAGTGTAGACATTTAACCCATTTTATGCTTTAACTTTCCTTTGCAAGCAGCCTTTACCATTCCTGGGGGTCTGGTGCAGGACTACCTCCCTCTTTGAGATGTCCTTTTCAGCATATAATGTGGAGAAAAGGCAGTATTAAGGGAGAAGGATTTCTGAGGCTGCTTGATGCTTATCCCTGTCCAGAGTCCCACTTGCTGTGGCTGCACCTGGGGTTCAGTTCTTCTTGGAACTTCTTTGCCCCAGCTGGGACTTCTTCGACACCTGTGGGGCTTGATGCTACTGTTGAATAGAGGTGATGTAGCCACCCTGTTGCTATTGTCCCAGTCAGGCTTAGCTTGGCTCTCATCCAGCTTCTTTCTTCCACTCTGGTCCGGTGTAATGGTGCCATTAATGTTCATTACATTCTGTTTATAACCAAATTGCTGGGCAAAAAAACCAGTGTCTTTCACTGTTACTGTTCTCCTCGCTCCTCATGTCCTGACTCCAACCATTGACCTAAATTCTGTGGTTTCTCAAAGGTTCTACTACCAGCCAACCTTATGGCAGAAGCTTCCTTTGTACCAGGTTCCTTTTTCCTAGGCATCCTGCCAGGCAAAACTGCCTGGATTCCTGGCCAACTTTTGCTGGCCAGCGTGCCAGCTGAACTTACTGGTGGGACTACTCTTGCTTTTCCTGAGCTTTTCTGTGCTTGCCAGTCCACTAACTGAACTCTTTTACCTGTAGTATTTCAATCCTGCACAACCTTCCTTTTTTGTTCTCTTCTCCCTAAACCCTGAAACTCTAGAGCTCTTTCACCTTTCCAGTGGCCCTGGAACACTCACTAATGGACCAGGCTTCAGGTATTCTTTTCTCTGCCCACTTATCCATTTCTAGTAGAAACCTGCTTTTCAAGTCCCTCTCCCCTTTGAATGTATGTTCAAATTAAGATATAGGCGTTGCGCAGAGAGAACTTGGGAACCATCCTGTCATATCTGATGTATCCTTTAGTTTTAATATATTCCACATTTTACCATGAAGTACGGAATCAAATGTCTTGCTGTAATTAATAAAGCAAAAATAAAATTATCTGTTATCTGATATTTGAGAGGCTGCCACAAAGATGAGAGGGTCAAACTGTTTTCCAAAGCACCTGAAGGCAAGACAAGAAACAATGGATGGAAACTAATCATGGAGAGAAGCAATCTAGAACTAAGGAAAAATTTCCTGACAGTTAGAACAATTAACCAGTGGAATGCCTTGTGTTGAAGTTGTGGGTGCTTCAACACTGGAAGCCTTCAAGAAGAGACTGGACAGCCGTTTGTCTGAAATGGTATAGGGTCGCCTGCCTGAGTAGGGGGTTGGACTAGATGACTTCCAAGGTCCCTTCCAACTCTGTGTTCTATCTCTGTTATTCATCTATACCTATCTAACTTCATGGCCCTTTGCCTTTTCTGATATCTGGCTCATTGACTTTGGTTTCAGCCTCCCTCCCTGTATGACTGTATTCTCATTTGTAAGATCGCTTGCCAAATGAATTATTGCAAATGTTTGATAATTTGTATTTTCTCTTGTATTTCTTTTAATTGGTATATAATTATATATTGTACAACAACTTTTGAAAATTCTAGGCCCCACAGTCTTGTTTCATATATGTTGGAATAGTGTTGTTGGCATTTAATGCCCTTATTCATGCATTTTTAAACAGTTCAACAAATATTTTATGTAGTTTGTTGTATTTCATCTGGTCTATTGTTATTATATAAAGTCACTTTCTAAGGGAATTGCTTCCTGAACATATGCTGACTTGGCAAATGTTTCTTTCTTTCTATAATCTTGTTTGCAAAGGGTTTTAGAATAGTCTTTTCATCTTCTTAATTTGCTTCTACTGGGTGTCTTCCATGATTATAGGTAGTTCTTGACTTCCAGCTGTAATTGAGCCCGGAACAAAGGTTGTAAGATGTGGTGGTGCATTAAGTAGATTACCATGTGACAGCTCCCAATTTTACAACTTTTTTTAGGCGGTCATTAAGCAAATGCCACAAATGTTAAGTTGTGGTTGTTCAGCAAATCCATTTTCTTCAGTGGGTGTTTTTTTGTGTTTTGCTGGAAACAAGAAGTAAATCCCAGAAACCAGTAAAAAATGCTGGAATGTTGCAGATGGCCATAAATGCGAGCTGATGGCCATGTGCCCAAAATGTAGTCTTTGTGTGTACATGTGTGTGGGGGGCCATCAGAACTCCAAACCAAGTTGTAAGTAGCTCTGGGTGCGTGTGTTATCATAACTTCAAATGGTAAGTGACCAGTCATTAAGCAAGGACTACTTGTACACTTGAATAGCCCTAACCTAGTTAAAATGTTCCCCTAATCTTAAATATTCTTTCCTGTTTCTTTCACTATTTCCTTCAATTTATTGACATTCTTAATCAAGATTTTTTTTCCCATGTCTATTCTTGCTTGATGTTGGAAGTCTGGCTTCAATTATTTTTTAACCTTATTGCCCAAGACTTTTGCCTCCGCCCCGCCCCCCTTTTTTTTTTGTTAACTAACATGATAATTTGGTTCAGAAGCTACTTAGAGGTGCTCCTCTTTGATATTTTGGAAGATTTTTTTTATAGTCCTCTCCTTTCAGTTCAATTTTCACAGTGTCTCTTTCCTCTTTCTACAGCTTCTTAGATTTCTTTCTGCATAAGTTAAATGGATTAAATCATTTAGATACTAGAGATATTAACTGATTTGGATTGTTTTATAAAAAGGGTCATTTGTAACCCGTGTGAATTTTTCATCCACCTATTAGCAGTCCCTTAAATGTTCTACTTTCTCTTTTTTCTATTATGTAATCAATATGCTTTTGTTGTCCATCTGGTGATGATGGCTGTTTGGGGAATCTGAAACAGTGTTGGTATTAGAGAAAGAATTCTAGTCACAAAGTTTTGTTAATATACTGTATCTCCTGCATTATGAAGCTTGCCCGACCCAAATCTTCTTATAATTTCAGGTTCTCTCATCATATCAAGATGGTGTTTCCTCCATATTCCTGCCTTATGTTTGTCAATATTCAGTTTGAAGGATTTAATATATGAGTTAGTTTTTCCCTTTACAGGTACTCCTTGACTTACAACAGCTCATTATGAAGTTACAGCAGCACTGAAAAAAGTGACTTAAGACCATTTTTCACACTTACGACTGCTACGGCATCCCCATGGTTACGTGATCAAAATTCAGATGCTTAGCAATTAGTTCATATTTATGACAGTTGCAGTGTTCCGGGTCATGTGATCATCTTTTGCAACCTGCTGCCAAGCAAAATCAATGGGGAAGCCAGATTCAATTAACAACCATGTTACTAACTTAACAACTTGTTATGATTCCGATAGATGAAACCAATTAAAGCAGAACTCCGAGGCTTGGTTTTCCTCTAAGAACATGTTTATTGGCTGCAAAGTATCGGCATGGTCAAAAGTGAAACCAAGACTAATATTCCCTCCAAAAAGTTACAGTATTGCAAAGTTAAACTTCCCACCCCAGAAACTATGCTATCAACTATGTTTCCCAATAGAACGGTTTGGCGGGCTTTCTAACATTAGGCTCAACCGCCCCCCCCAGCTGAGGGAACAGAAATGACCTTGGTTCCCACGGGACAGAAAATTGTTTAGACTAGCATAAAACTCCCCATTCCTGTGGCAATCAAAAACGAGCAAGATGGCTTTAGCCAGGGTCATTGCAGACACAACTGCTGTGATTCACTTAACAACTGTGGCAAGAAAGTTGGTAAAATGGAACAAAACTCTCTTAATAACTGTCTTGATTAGCAACAGAAATTTTGGGCTCAATTGTAGCTGTAAGTCGAGGACTATCTGTACTTTCCATTAGGAAAGCCAAAATTTATCATTGTATGCTAAATTCTGTCCTGAATACTTGAATATATTTATAACTTCCTGTTTAGTAAGATGGATGGATGTTTGTGGGCATATATGCTATCATATGTGTACACAAAATAAAGAACTATAATTCTCACATGTATGTAAAGGAGAATTCCAGTTGTAACATACCAAACAAATTTGCAGTGTATCACTGAGGAACAAAGAGAAGATGGAGGGCCATGAGGCCTCTCCTTTTTTCAGATCTTTTAAGAAGCTGGTCTGAGGTTCAATTAAACCCACTAAGATAGTGAAAATGAGAGTGTGAGAACAATTTATTGAGTTCACATTTTAATTTCCCAAATAAATATGCAAACAAATATTTATCACAAAATGTATATACTGTGGGAATGTGGATGAGTGTGGTTTTTTTGCATAGATGCTGAAGTGAGAACATTGGTGAATTTCTGCTTTATTATTCTAGAAGTACTAACTCTCATAAGAGGAATTATCACAAGAGCAAATTTATTTTGTTTAATCATTAATATAAAAAAGTGGCAACACACCCATATTCCAAGTTGGTCCTCATCTGTGGTTTTGTATATTAACTTTGGTATGCTGGCTATAACTAGGGTTTATGTGTTTACAAATGGAGGTTTTTTTGTTGGTATATTGCTTACCTTTATACATAGTAAACTTTTGTTAACCATGAAGACATTTGCCTCATTGTTCTGTCATTTCTGAAGCTTTCAAAACCTTATACTACAATGGTACACAGTTCAGAGATCTGAGAAACAAAAGCTATCAGCATGATTTTAACATTACTAGCTTTTTAATATTTATTTTTCCCAACTTCATTATTCACTCAGGACAGTGAACATTTCCCTCCTCCAATTTTCTTTAAGTATAGAAGAATAAAGATATCTTACGTTATGCTGACTCTAATTTTCTTGATTTTAGAAAAAAGTGTTATCTAGCTTCTTATTCCATTGATTGGATTTATGCTTATATAAATGCTATATCTTATGAAATAGAGCAAAGCTACTTTGATTCACTGTTCATACCTGTTTTCCAATATATGTCTTTGTAGACTTCCAAAGAGGATCTTCTGCAAGCTGATTTTGAAGGGGCTTTAAAGTTTTTTAGAGTACAGCTGCCTAAAAGATACAGAGCTGAAGAAAATGCTAGAAGGCTTATGGAACAGGCCTGCAATGTCAAGGTAAAATTGATTATCTTGGACATTTTTGACATAAAGTAAAGCTAATATAAAGACTGACAATGTGAGAAATAAGTAATTGAACGAAAGATATCTTTGCTAAGTTTTTTTTAAACCCCTCCCCCAAATATCACCAGAACATCATTTACCATCCAGTTTGCTTAGATCAGTGGTGGCGAACCTATGGTACGGGTGCCAGAGGCGGCGCTCAGAGCCCTCTCTGTGGGCACGCGCGCCGTCGACCCCAGTCCTAAGTCTTCAGCTGGGTTTTATAAAACCTTTTCGCTTTAGGCCTCTGCTGCCATGTGCAAAAAAAAAAAAGGTTCAATCAGTCAATTTCAACTTCTCGTCGGCAAAAAAAAGATCTTGCAAAGTTGGAATTGATTGATTGAACTTTTTAGTCCCACCCAGTCTGCCGTTACCATCGCAGCCACGTCCACCCAATGGGCCACGGCCACCCAATTGGCCACACCCAGCCAATGGGCCACACCCACCCGGCAATTGACAATGCATAAGTGGGTTTTGGGTTGCAGTTTGGGCACTCAGTCTCTAAAAGGTTCGCCATCACTGGCTTAGATAATAAACTGGTTTATGGAAAATCTGGTTCTTCTTTCTGGGGCTCATTCAAATAGATACAGTACTCAACACAGAGATCCACACCAGAATGTTTTAATTCTTGAATAGATTAATTTGACAGGCTGTGCTCAGCCCAGGATGCAAGGATTCTTTGGCTTTAATGCACTGTATATTTTTAAATTTTGTATCTCACATTCCTTATGCTGGTGTTTGACTGTACTAAAGATTGATTGATTTGTGCAATGTTGAGAAAAGCATTTTTTTTCTTCAGGATTACTTGAACAATTTTCTTCTTCTGTATAAAGTTTTCTTGGAGGGTAAAAATGGCCTCCAGAGAGTTTGGTTATTCACAGTAAAGCCTTGAGTCTGTTGCCATTTGTACAGTATTCTTTGCTTTATATGCCATGATGAAGCTTTGACAGAATTGCCTATCTAAGTAAAAGGTTTATCAAATTAATAATCACATCTCTTGGCTTCTAGCATTCCTATGTATTTCTAATAATTATTCTGGGTTTATCAAATACATACTTTGTACCATTGCAAATCCTGGCAAAACTGACTGCGGCTCAATGTAACTTTTTAGTATGTCAGCACCAGTGGCATTGGTTCTGACCAGATGTGAACCAGACTACTTTTCCTGACACAGGAAGCACAAGCCAAAAAATAATTCCACTCAAAATCTGCATATTTGTTGTCAACCAAGAAGAAGAAGAAGAAAAAAGAAGTCATATATCCTTCACTTTCCCGTCAAGTATCACCATATATGTAGCCCAGGATTGAAATGTGGAGTCTTTAGTGCTTTCTGAGCGTGGTTGTTTGCTTGCAGACATGAGATGTTTCAACTAGATAATAACAGTGCTAGTGAGTGTGGGTTTTAATCCCTGTTTATATACAGTATTTTTTTCCAGCCAGTATTGTTGGGGGCTTGGTTTTCTGCTTAGTAGTTCCTTGATTAGGATATTGTTTTCTCCTTGATTTTTTTTGTCTAGTGTTAATACCTGCTTGTCTAGTTGTTGGCCATTGGAGGAAATGTGTTCTGGTCTTGCTTCCTTCTTAGCTTTTTATCATCTTTTTTGAGTGATATGAATTTGGATTTAATTTGGTCTAGGATGCTCACAGTTTCCCAGTTGAAACCAGGTGACTCTATTCACAAGTTGTGAAATTAAAGAGCTTTTATCATGTCTTCTGACTGATAGATGGTGTTAATGGATGTGTTCTGTAATCCTCTGCCTGTCCTGCATATTAGCTGTTACATTCCTTACCACTGAGTAGAGGATTCGTATTTTTTTCTTCCCGGGCTGCCGAGTCTTTTGGTTTAGTTAAGATGTTTTGGAGGGCTTTAGTTGGATTACAGGATCGTAAAAAGGGAGTTGGTTTGTGTGCTATGGTGATGCCATGTAGTTGTAATAATCTGTTTCTTATTTCTGAGATGTTATTTTTTTTCATAGCTTGTATTGGTTGTGCTATAGTGGGTTAAGTAGTCAGGCACTTTTTGATAAAGTTGTCTGGGTATCCATTTTATTGTAAGATGTATAGACAGCCTGTTTCCTTTTCTGGTGTTCATGATTACTATAGTGTGTTTCTACTCATCTGAATAATGTCCTTACACAGCTCTTCTAGTCAGATGTTGGGATGTTATATTTGAAAAGTATTAATGAAAAAAAATATTCAAATGCAAAGCAGTATCTTCAGAATATATGTAAATCACTTGTATGGCAGAAAAACCAGAATCAATAAGATAGGGGTCCAGGAAAAATGTGTAAATACTGCTGTTTTGATAGTTCCTAAGCAACAGATAGGTATATACAGTAGTAACAAATTTAGCAGCTTTTCAGGAGATATTGTAATATTGTGGTGGTATCTTTTAATGATAAAGTGGAGAAACATTCTAGTCAAAAAAATTGGCATGGTCCAAACATTTTGCTTGAGCAAACATGAACTTTAACATGGCAAACTGTTCTAAAGGCACATCGATCTAGTTCCTTGAGAGTTTGGCAAAATAACAATCAGCCTTTGCTGATGTAGAGAAAAACATGGGAAATAAAAGGCCATCTCTTTGTTTCTTAAAATGCTATTGGCTTTAAATCCTTTAGTTACTCTTCTGTTTATATAGAAAGAGTCAATAATTGCTACAAATGTCTCTGTTCAGTTGCAACCCTAGTCTCTCTAAAAATCTCTCAAATCTGTTTTTTGTGGCTTTAATGGTTTGTTTGAGCAATATAATGTCTGAAGGGCCATTTTACAGCTTATAGTAAATGCACTTATTTTAGGATCTTCTAAGGCAGGTGTCCCCAACCCCCGGTTTGCAGACCACTACTGGTCCATGGCCCATTGGCAACTGGGCCACACAAGCAGCGGGCAAGTGCGGGAAGTTCCATTTGTACAAGTATCGTGCACATGCGTGAAATTATCGCCTCCATCTGCTGCCACCGCCACTGCTGCCAGTCGGCTGAGCTGGAAAAGCTTGGGACTGCTGTTCTAAATTGCAAAAAACATAGTAACATATCATGTTTCTTCCAATAACATTGCATGTTGATCAAATATTTATTTTTCATTGAACCATTGTATCAATTCTTTCTGCTCTTGCCTCAGTGGTGTGAGGTGTTTGTGTAAAAAATATTTTTAGTGCTGTATATATTGTACTTCCTTTTGACCAGGTTACTTATTTAATCATTAATTAAATTAATTATATTTCTATTAAAGAACAGTTATTATTATGATATTGACCCAATCTCAGGAAAGCATTCATAATGCCATTATGTTTCTACATTTTTTAAATTACCTATCTGTAGTTCAATACTCTAGGACAGACATGTCAAACACAAGGCCCGGGGGCCGGATGCGGCCCGCGAGCCGGATGCGGCCCGCGAAGCCATCCTGGAAACAGTGAGGGAATGGCCCCGGCTGCCTTGGCCCTAGCCCAGGCCGGCCGGGAGCCAATGTACAATTTTGTGGTGGCCATCTATGCTGAAACACATTCAGTCTTAGCTCCACAAGGCCGTCTAGAAACAGCGAGGAACCAGCCCCTGCCGTGTCGGCCCCGCTCCCTGGGTGCATGCTGGGGAGGTGTCACCCTTTGTGAGGAATGAAGAAATGGACCATGCCTTGGCGCTTGCCCCGGTCACACCCCCTTCTGCCAGAGACCCTCAGATCTGTCCCACTCCTGCCCAGGCCCCCGCAGGCACCCTTGACGCGAACAATGTAGAGCTGGCCATGCCCACCCAGTAGGCCACACCCACTCCATTCATGCCCACCCAGTAGGCCACACCCACCCTGGCCACACCCAGCCGGCCCCCCGAGGGCAACCGCAATGCTGATGCGGCCCTCAATGAAATTGAGTTTGACACCCCTGCTCTAGGAGGTATTTTTTAATTCTGCATCATGGTAGATTGGAATAGTGAAGAATTCTGGTACAAACTGAGCAAGCAACATGCTGATGCATAATTTTTTATCAATTCCTCTTAGTTGTGCCAGTCAACAGGAACAGCTAAACAATAATAAATAGCAGAAGCATCTGTCATTATTTTACAATGCTAAATTGGATCTCTTTTAGTTACCTGTCTAACAGACTAGAGTTCTAATGAAAACCCATGGTTTGTTCTTGTTCTCTAATTCCCGGCTTTTTTGAAAGAGGAACTAAGTAGTAGGGTCATAATTAGAATTTTTCATAATAATATGCATATATGCAAAATTGAATTTGGGTCAATCACCAGGACCAGAGATTTACTCTTCTGAGCTTTCTGAGCTCATGCTGGAGCCCATCTTCAGGGAATTTCTCTAGTGGAATATGTGCTTTGGTCTGTGTGCTGATTGGTGTATGTGCTGATTGGTGTATTGATGGCTGGCGATCGGCTATTATTTCCTTGGGCTATTAAGCCCTAGGCTCCTAAGTATTTGATAAGCTGGTGGTAATTCCCCACTCCTGTTTATACCCTTAAGGGGCAAATTTCCCAGGCTTCAATTATTTCCCTGGTTACCTTTGTAGCTACATGGCCAATGATCTTAGTTGTTGCGAAATTAAATGTGAGGATACCAGTGAGTTCGGGTCTCCTCATCTGATGCTCGATCTGTAAAGATTGCTTGGAGGTGGGAGATACTTCCAGTGTAATCTACTGGATCCCCTGCATGGATTGCCCCTGTGATTGTAGGACAGGTGGGGAGGAAGCTAACCACCAGATTGCAAGAACACAAGCGAGCGGTCAGATGAGGAAACCCGATCTCATTGGTAGAGGAAATCTCTGATCCCAGTGACTGACCCAAATTTGATTTCGCATCATTATCCTGGGACACTTATATTTGCCTTCATTCATGAATATGCATATGTGGCCAATAGCTGCTACTTTATTTTCCACATCACACAATATTTTTTACCAACAAATTGCACTCCTAGAAATATTTGATGGGCTGCAAAGGATCATGTAAACATTTCCAGTTGATAAGCTTTTCTCAACCATACACTAGAAGTAGAAACAGATACATGCAGGCATATCTGTGATCAATAAGTTTTTTGTAAGAAAGATAATGACGCTTTCATGAAAGAATTCCAACTACTGTTTATCAAACACAAGCCCTGTTTCTAGTAAAATCAAGCTTTAAAGTCTTGTATTCTTTCCTTGCATAGTGCAAGAGGCTTGAAACTACTTTCTTTTGGGTAGGAGGGATAGTTTCCACTGCCCCTTATTTTAGCAAGCCAGTTTTATTTCAGTTTTTCGCTGCTTGGTTCTAATTTTGTGAGAACAAGATCTTATTCCAGAACACCCCCAGTTTGACAGTATTCTTCATTTAGTAACTGCTCTGAACTGCAGCGGTGATGAAAAAAATAATTTTGTGACCAAAGTTTGATTAAACATACAATCTCTTGCTGAGCTGTCTTTCTCTGCAGCACAACAAACCCCTAAAAAGTGCTAACTGCAAATTAACAGGCTCAGTTCTGTGACCTTTATTGGTCAGCTCACAGCTGTTGCCTGTAACTGATAGGACTTTAATCACTTTCACATCTTGAGCTTTTGTTTGCTTCCTACATGGCTGGAGGGTGTTAGGCAAACAGGCAGTGCTAGCACATTCCTTTAAATACAGTATATGTTCCCCATTGTATGCCTGCTTACTCTCTTGCAGCCATGAAGAGATCCCAGATGTGCAAGATGCCTTTAGAAAAGGCGAGAAACTTGAGATATTATTACTGATGCATGAGGGATAATGGAGAAAATCAAAGAATACAAAAAAAATCACTGTATGCTTCATTGATTAAAGAAAAGATCATTGTTGACCATATCATATGTGAAATGTGTTCAGAAACATGGGTATGCCAAAACATCTCATTGATCTCATAAAAAACTTATATACAAATCAGGAAGCCACAGTAAGAGAGAATATGGTAAAACAGATTGGCTTCAGGCAAAAGAGTACAACAAGGCAGTGTACTCCCCCTTTATTTATTCAATTTGTATAAAGTGGAGTGGAAGAATATGAGCATGATTTTAAAATTGGAGGAAGAAATATCAATAACATGTTTATGCCGAGGATAATTCCTGGATAGCCTCAAATGCAAAGGATCCTCAAGCTCTAATAATAAAAGTCAATGAGCAAAATGAAAAAATGGGACTAAAATTAAATATAAAGAAGTCCAAACTAATGACAGATGATAGAGTAATCAGCCTTAGATATCAGATATCTGAAGATATCAAAGTGGTAGATAGCTTCTGCCTTTTAGGATCAACCATCAACAGTAATGGAACAGTCACAAATACGCATCATCCTAGCATGTGGTAAAGCAGCCATGTAGGCCTTAAAAAATTCAAATGCTATGGTGTCTCTGCACCTATAAAGATTATACAAGCCATGGTATTCCCTATGACACTCTATGGAAGCAAAAGTTGGACTTTGAAGAATCAGGATAGGAAAAGTATTAATGCTTTTGAAGTTTGGTATTTGAGAAGACTCCTGAGAATACTATGGAGAGCCAAGAAAACTAATTAGTGGATCATTGAACAAATCAACCGAGCATTTTTACTTGAAGCACAAATGACTAGGCTCAAATTATCCTACTTTGGACACAATATGCAGAAGCATAACTTCCCCGGCCTCCTGCTGGCTTCGTCAGGGTGGCTAACCATCAGTGGGTGGCTGTTTTTATGGGAGTGGTGCCTTTTGCACCCGGCTCCTCGATCTCGTGACCGGGCCCAGATAGTCCTCCTGTTTTGCATTCTTGATTGTTCTTTTGCGAGTTGTTGCGTTCCTGGTTCTCTCTTTCCCACCTCCTCTCTTTCCCTGTTCTACTTGTTCATCGGGAGGGGGCGGCACCCCTTTGTTTGGGACCTCATCCTGCTGTTCATTGGCCTTTTTTCTTTTCCTGGCCACTTGCAATCCCACCTTACTTCCCTCCTCCTTCTTCTCCATAGCGCTGTCAGACTTCTCTCTCACCCGTGTTCCCACTACTCTCACTACTCCTTCATTCTCATCCTCCAGCCATCTCCTTTCTTCCTTCTCTCCCCCTTTCGCCCCACCATTCAACCCTACCTCCCTAGGTGTGTGTGTAACCATTACTCCTCTCCTCGCATTTCCCCGGGGCCGGGCCATTGGGGACGCAAGCCGCGCCTCCCCATTCGTTCTTATTACCTCGCCGTTAGCGATATCTCTTCTCTCATGCTCACACCCCTCTTTTTCCTTTTTATGAATCCCCTCCTGTCGTCCTCTTGATGCGGGGGTGCCCTCTCTATCGTGTCCACGCTCCTGCCACTCACTTTCCCCACCCTCCATCCCCATGACAACCCCTCCACTGTCCCCCCTTCCTTTGCATTCTCCCCTCTCCTCCTCCTTTCTCGTTCCAATCTTCCAATTCGATGTTTCCTCGGACTGTCTGTAGGTACAAGTCCTCCCCCCCTCCCCACTCTTCCTTCGGCAGGGGGCCATTGGGGGATAGTACCCCAACTATCCCTGCGGGTGCGCAGATGAGGGGTTGAATGAGAGAATAGAGGCTGGGGAGGGAGGAGAGAAGAGAAGAGAATAACGTCGTGGGGGGCGGTGGAAGAAGTGAGAGGTCCAGCACAAACGCTGGGGGTGGGGGTGGATGGGAGGCAGAGGGCACCCATACGCCCCCAATGGCCCCTCTCCCCCTCATCCTGAGGCCGTGCCTCTCTCTTCCTACGGTCTTCCCTCTTCCCTCTCGTACCCTTCACCCCCCCTCCTCTCTCACTCACACATACATTCGCGCCGTTTGCGCTACTCTCCCCCTCATCCTGCCGCCGTGCCTCTCTCTTCCTTAGATCTTCCCCCTTCCCTCTCGTACCCTCTCGTACCCGTACCCGTACCCGTAGACCTCGGGGTAAACGAGAAGATGAGGAGGAGGGGAACCCCCAACACCCCCGGATCAACACCTGGAACAGTGGCGAGACAGATGCCCGCTTAGGTGGACGTCCCCCCGGTAGAGAACGACAGAGGAAGACAGAGACGTGGGAAGACGACCCCAGGGGCTTGAGAACCCCCCTGGAGGGGTTGGAGCCTCCAGCGCGCCTGAACACACGGGGAGGGAAGGATGGACAACCCCAAGCAGGCGCCCCGCAAATGGATGTGGCATCGCCCGTAGGTGGAGGAGGAGCGGTGCAGCGCCATTTTGGGAGCAGCGGCGCGCCCCCCGACTGTTGCCCCACGGAAGAACTGGAACGGAGGGAGAACGACACGGTGCTGGGCTGGGGGCCGTCACACGCCTCCGCGCGGCTGTCTTACGGAGGAAAGAAAGAGTTACGACTGAGGGGAAAGGAGAGACAGAGAGCGTGAGAAGGACGCTTCAACAGGAGTGGGGGGGGAACGAGCAGGCAGAGGGGCAGCAGTGACCACTAAGTGGCACGGAGGGTAATACGGACAGAAGGAAGGAGGAGGAGGCTAAGAACAGGGGAAAAGGAAAGTGTCATTGCCCCGATCCAGGGGGGATCACCCACTCCCGTGTGACTGGCCTGTGGGCGTACCAGGCACCTTCTATGGGGAGGAGGAGGGGGGAGCCCAAGGGTATGGGAGAACAGGAGAAAGACCGCGTAGAGGATGAGGCACGGGCGCAGGAGAAGGGGGAGAGCAGCGCAAACGATGTAGTGACAGGCACACACCCCCGTCCAATCGATGGGGAAAGAAGAGAGCCCATGCCAGCCTCCCCGCGAGAGAATGAAAGGGTTCTGACTGAGGTTAGAGGAGGGTTGAAGAGTGTGGGAAGAATGTCCTGACAGGAGCGGGGGGGATCAGGCAGGTAGGGGACGGTATCCAATGGATAGAACGAGAGGTAGGGTGGACAGAAGGAAGGAGGGGGAAGTTAGGAGTAGGGGGGGAGTAGAACAACATCGCCCCATTTCGAGGGCGTTTACCTGCTCCCATGCGTTTGCCGCACGGGCGTGCCAGGTGACTCTGGTGGGGAGAGTGAGGAGGGAGGTTAACAGTGTGGGAGAGGAGGAGAAGGATTGGATGAAGCAGGAGGTATGGTTGCAGGATGAGGGGGAGAGTGGCGCACATAGCGCGATCGTACGAGTGTGTCCCCAGCTGTCGGGTAGGGGGGAAGGGAGTGAGCCTAGGCCGACCCCCCTGCGGGGGGATGAAGATATGTGGACCGAGGGAAAGAGAGAGATAGAGATGGTGAGAAAGACGCCCTGGCAGGAGGAGGAAACGAAAGATCAGGCAGATAGGGCACGACGGCCATCAGGTAGGATGGGGGGCGGTGTGGACAGCAGGGAGGAGAGTACGGGAAGGGGAGCAGGAGTACATCGTCCCATTTTAGGGGCGATCACCCGTTCCCGCGCGGCTGCCCTACGGATGGTCCAAACCCCGGTGGAGAGTGAGGGGGGGTTAAGGGCACGAGAGGGAAGGGGGAAGATCTAAGGAAGAGAGAGGCACGGCGGCAGGATGAGGGGGAGAATAGCGCAAACGGCGCAAATGTATGTGTGAGTGAGAGAGGAGGGGGGGTGAAGAGTACGAGAGGGAAGAGGGAAGACCATAGGAAAAGAGAGGCACGGCCGCAGGATGAGGGGGAGAGCAGCACAAACGACGCGAATGTATGCGTGTGTCCCCGGTTGACTGATAGGGGAGAGGAGAGTGAGCTAGGGCCGACCCCCCAGCGGAGGGATGGAGGAATGTGGACTGAGGGGAGGGGAGAGATAGAGATGGTGGGAAAGACGTCTTGGCAGGAGGGGGGGAAGAAAGATCAGGCAGATAGGGCACGGCGGCCACCAGACAGGATGGGGGGTGGGGTGGACAGTAGGAAGGGGGAGGAGGTTATGGAAAGAGAAGTAGGAGTACAGCATTGTCCCCTCGTAGGGGCGATCACCTGTTCCCGCGCGGCTGCTCTACGGATGTACCAAACCCCGGTGGAGAGAGAGAGAGAGTGTGGGGGGGGAAGACCGAAGAAAGGGAGAGGCATGTCTACAGGATAAGAAACAGGCAGGAAGGAGGAGAGTGGATGTGGGGGGAAGCGATGGTGTAGAAATAGGCACGGCTCGGGTAGATCAGCTGAATTGAGTGAGAACGGAGTTAGAACGGCGATTGGCCATTGGAGCGTCACGACAGCACCTATGGGCCGGGTGCAAAGGTGGCCGGAATATAAGAAGCGCCCTCCCATTGACCGACATGGATCCCTGAAGATGCCGGCAGAAAGCCGGCGAAAGCTTGGATCACTATTAAAACTTTTTAAACTTTTTAAAGGTTTTGTTTTTCCTGGTGCTCATTTACGTTCGTATGCTTTTACCATGAACGCTCCCAGGAATCAATTGTCGGTTTTTAGCATTGTTTTTAAGATATTTATATATATATATATATATATATATATATATATATATATATATATATATATATATATATATATATATATATATATATATATATATATATATATATATATATATATATGTAGGTCTTTGGTCATTCGGGTTTTCTCCCGCGTAAAATTGGAAGTATCCTGGCGACGTTTCGACGAAGTCACATTCGTCATCTTCAGGCTGGTGTCTTCAGCTTCCTGCTTCTGGGAGTATTCGGTCTTTCCCCTTCTCTCTCATGCCTTTAACCTCCCCCCCTTCTCTCTCCCCACTGGGGTTACTTGGCACGTCCGTAGGGCAGCCGCGCGGGAACGGGTGATCGCCCCTAAAACGGGACGATGTTCTCCCCTTTCCATAATCTCCTCCCCCTTCGCACTATCCACACCACCCCCCATCTTGTCTAGTGGCCGCCACACCCTACCTGCCTGATCTTTCTCCCCCCCTTCTGTCGAAACGTCTTTCCCACACCCTCTATCTCTCCTCTTCCCTCAGTCCAAATTCCTTCATCCCCCCGCAGGAAGGCCGGCCTTAACTCACTCCCTTCCCCCCCCTCATCCTGCCGCCGTGCCTCTTCCTTCATACGGTCTTTCCCCTTCTCTCCCATACTTTTAACCTCCCCCCTCTCTCTCCCCACCGAAGTTACTTGGCATGCCCGTGAGCCAGCCACGCGGGAACGGGTAACCGCCCCTAGAATGGGGCGATGTTGCACTCCTCCCCTATTCATAACTTCCTCCCCCTTCCTCCTGTCCGCCCTACCCCCCATTCTATCTAGTGGCCACCGCCTCCTACCTGCCTGATCTTTCCCCCCCTCGTGTCGGAACGTCTTTCCCACACCCTCTATCTCTCCTCTTCCCTCAATCAAAACTCTTTCATTCTCCTGCAGGAAGGTCGGCATTAACTCACTTCCTTCTCCCCCATCGGTTAGCCGGGGGCACACACCCATCCCTACACCGTTTGCGCTGCTCCCCCCCTCATCCTGCGGCCGTACCTCTTCCTTTATACGGTCTTTCCCCTGCTCTCCCATACCTTTGGACTCCCCCCTCTCTCTCCCCACCGAAGTCACTTGGCACGTTCGTAAGGCAGCCACGCGGGAGCGGGTGATCGCCCCTAAAACGGGGCGATGATGCTCTCCTCCCCTTTTTCTAACCTCCTCCCCCTTCTATCCATATTGCCCCCCATGCTACCTAGTGGCCGCCGCCCTCTATCTGCCTGATCTCCCCCCCTCCTGTCGAAGTGTCTTTCCCACGCCCTCTATCTCTCCTCTTCCCTCAGTCAAAACTCTTTCATTCCTCCGCAGGGCGGCCGCGCGGGAGCGTGTGACAGCCCCCAACATGGCACCGCGTCGTTCTCCCTCCGTTCTTGCGTTCCTCTGTGGGGCAGCTATCCGGGCGCGTGCGGCTGCTCCCAAAATGGCGCTGCATCGCTCCCCCTCTCCTCCATCTACGGGCGATGTTGCACCCATTCGCGGGGTAGCTGCTTGAGACCACGTAACCGTCTCCCCGGCGTCATCCTGGGGCTGTCCATCCTTATCTCCCCGTGCCTTCAGGTGCGCCGGGGGCTCCAAAACCTCCAGGGGGCGTCCCCGTGCCTTCAGGTGCGCCGGGGGTTCCAAAACCTCCAGGGGGCGTCTTAGTATTGTTTTTAGTATATATATATATATTTCAAAATTTGGATTGCTAACAAAGAATTAAGGGAGTACTGGGATAGCTATTTCTAACCTTATTTGGTTTTCATCAGCCAGACATACCCTTGCTGAGATTCGAACCTGGGCTGTCTGCATGTTAAGCAGAAGTGTTACCCCTAGGCCACAGGCTCTTTCTCACTTTGTTAGCTACAAGAGACATATATATTAAAAATTACACTAAAAATGGTTGAGTGATTCCTGGGTATATACATGTTAAAAGCTGTACAACGACACTAGAACACCAGGAAGAGTTAAAACCAAAAAAGTTTTAATAAATATTTAAAAACCTAGCTTTCGTTGAATATCTATCAACGTCATCAGGGTGTATGTTGGTCAGTGGGAGGGCCCCTTTATAGATGAAGTGATGTTAACGCCCCGACTCATAGAT
>NW_015386370.1:108000-110245 GCF_001527695.2 Protobothrops mucrosquamatus | reverse complement strand
GTAGACGATACCTTTGCTATTATCAAAAAGAGTCAAAAAGCTGATTTTGTGGGCATACTCAACTCAGTGTATGTCGACATCCAGTTCACTGAGGAGGTGGAGCACCAGGGAAAACTGGCATTTTTAGATGTGTTGGTGCATCGTCAGCCAGATGGAACCCTGGAGACACAAGTTTATCGCAAACCCACCCATACAGACAAGATTCTACACCAACACAGCAACCATCCAGTAGCCCACAAAATCAGCTGCATTAGAACATTGTTCAAAAGAATAGACTCCCATTGCAGCACGGCCAGGGCTAGAGCAGAAGAGAGAAGTTATTTAATTCGGGTTTGTAAAAACAATGGCTATTCCATGAGGTTTATCAAACGCCATGGCATCCTATCCAGACTTCCCGGTGGCTCACAAACACCTACGAAAACAATAGCACCCCAGACTCGCATCACCCTGCCATATATTAGTAACGTCTCGGAGGCCACCGCTAGACTGCTGGCGCCCTATAACGTAAGGGTGGCACATAGGCCCAGCCGGACGTTACGGTCGGACATCATGAAACCAAAAGACCCTCTCCCCACTTCAGAGAAATCAGGGGTTATTTATAGAATTAGGTGCAGAGACTGCGTCTGTAGTTATGTGGGTGAGACTTCTAAAAGGGTCAAAACACGAGTCCATGAACACAAACTGGCCATAAAGAGAGGAGAGCAGTACTCTCAAATATTAGCGCATATGGCAGAAACTGGACATAGATTTGATTTCAATGACGTAAGGGTGATTGCCAGCGACAGTACAAGGAGTGGTAGACTACTAAAAGAGGCTTGGTTCTCGGACGATAAATCTATCAATCGACATATAGAGCTGTGCCCCGCACATCTAGTGCTGAGAGCATGGGAGAGAAAAACCAAACTGCCACGAAGGGAACAACCCAATGATATGGTCCATCAATGGGAAGGAGAAATTGAGGAGAGAGAGACCCCCCCATCTGTCACGTACAACTGACAATCATGAGAATAATGGACAACGACTTAGAAACCTGTACGCTGCATGGGTAGATAGGCGCTCTCCACACACCAAGGAGTCTACCATCAGTGAGCAAACCATCGGCACTAAAAAGCCAGTTCACGATGACAAGGGCTCCTTAAGCCATATGGGGAGTACAGAAGAGATATTGTTACCATCACACGCCGACGCACGAGGAGATTACCACCGGAAAGAACTGCCATATGGAGTGAGTAACATCTTACATGTATCGAACTCTCCATACCCCCCGACGCACTGTACACAATTAGGAAGAACCCCACATGTCTTAGAGGACACATGCAAAGAGAGCAAATACAACTGCCCCACCTCTGGAGCGTTTTCAAGACGCCATGCCAAAGGCCCACGTAAAGAAAAGAACGATCTATGGAGGAATGCTTGGACTGGAGAAGGACTACAGCCACCCCACTCCCGAGACAACTGTATATCCTCATGGCATGACATCTAGGACCGCTGTGGAAAGAAGAATGATCGGCGGAGAAGCGACTACATCAAAGAATGACTGCAGCCATCCCCTTTGGGGAACGATCACACGCTCCCGCAGTGCAGCGCTTAAGACTAATACGGAAGGAAGAGCGACCGATGGAGGAGAGCCTATAGCGAAGAATGATAATAATCATTCTGCCCCGGGAGCGATCACATGCTCCCGAAGCATAGCGCTAAGACCCAGTACAGAGGGAGGAAAGACCGATGGAAGAACAATCGGACGGAGCTCCAAACAGAGCTCCAAAGAGGGGGAGGGCAAACGAAGCGCAGTCATTGAAACTATGGGGGAGGAGAAAAGACAAAATGCAGTACGTCACAGCAGAGAGAATGATAGTAATAGATACGGGCATGGAGTGAGTGGGGGGAAAGAGAAGGAAAGTGTAGATATGAAATATAAGAATAGAATGGGAGAACTGCTTGGGGATGTGAGAAGTACAGCTGACCAGAACGAAGTCAGACATGGGCATAGAGAGTGTGGGGAGAGTGGTGAACTCACAGATATAAGGCACCCTAAAATACCTAATTGGAAAGAACACCCCATAAGTCTGAGAGCCATAAGTGATCGCAACATGATTAAAGACACATCCACCTTGGGAGCAAGAAAAAAGGAATACTCGAGAGTAGGAAAAGCAAGCAGCAGTAATCCAGCCAACACTACAGAAGCCACAACTATAGAGTTGAATGGCCGGCTGGGCCCAGTAACAAGATCTATGAGTCGGGGCGT
>NW_015386370.1:93567-106202 GCF_001527695.2 Protobothrops mucrosquamatus | reverse complement strand
CACAGCCAAGCTCCCACCCAATCAGCTCAAACCCCACTGGCAGTTAAAAGGAAGAAACAGCTGCGATCACACACACTACTCCCAGAAGCACGAAGCTGAAGACACCAGCCTGAAGATGACGAATGTGACTTCGTCGAAACGTCGCCAAGACACTT
This sequence comes from Protobothrops mucrosquamatus, assembly GCF_001527695.2. Lineage (NCBI taxonomy): Eukaryota > Metazoa > Chordata > Lepidosauria > Squamata > Viperidae > Protobothrops > Protobothrops mucrosquamatus. Next base: position 106,047 of record NW_015386370.1, on the reverse strand, counting down.
CTAATTCTACGCGGGAGAAAACCCGAATAACTAAAGACCTACATGTATAGGTCTTTATATATGTCCACGAACACAAGCTGGCGGTCAAAAGAGGTGAGCAACGCTCCCAGGTGTGGGCCCACATGGCGGAGTCTGGACATTGTTTTGATTTCAATAACGTGCGTGTCCTAGCCAGCGACAACACAAAAGGGGGCCGGTTAATCAAGGAAGCCTGGCTCTCGAATGGCGACTCCATCAACCGGCACATTGACCTGTGCCCGGCGCATCTGGCCTTGAAGGTGTGGAGCGCAGGCGACCCCCAATCCCAGCACAGATGGCAGAGGGCCGGGCGGCACACCCCCGTAGAAGAAACAAGGAGGGCACAGGCAGATAGAGGAGCGGCCACCAACACCTTGGAGAGCTCGCCACCCCCCCACCCCCCACCCCTGGAGAATCAGAGGGGAAGGACGCCCCCGAGGAGAGCCCTGGGCTGCCCCACTAGCAATCTTCGGGGCATCCAGGTGAAAGAGGCGGACCAGAGACAGAAAGAGACTGGGGGCGAGGGGAGGGGCCGGCTAGGAGCAACAACGACCCGAAAATACCGGAGGGATGGGGGGAAAACCGGACTGACCCCCTGCCGTGAAACGAACTGCCGGTACCAACGAGGGTAGCAGAAGGACGACTGGAGGCCCAAGGACGATACGGAGACTAGAAACAGTGAAAGTGGGGGGAGGAAGAGAGTTGGAGCACTTGATAACGATGGGGAAATTTGGTTGACAGCAGTGGGGGGGCATAATTGGACTGAGAGCCATGGCGAAGGCCAGAGGGGTGAAAGAAAAGGAAGGGGGTTGGAAGGACAGTTGCACCAGTCTAAGAATGGAGGAGAAATTTGTGGCAAGAGAGACTAGAGTGGCGAGAACATCTGGACTGACGCGGGTGCTATGAATATCAGAAACCGGGAAAGGAAAGGAGGCGAAAGGAGACGAGACAGAAACCGTAAGAGCGAGGGATGGGTGAATGTGAGAGAGGAGAGAATGGAGAGTAGGCGAGGATACAAGGCAGAGGAGAGACAGCCCCATGGAGCAGGAGATGGCGATTGGTGGGCAAAGGAGGGTTGGAGAGAGGAGGAAGATGGCAGAGGATACGATATAGCAGAGGATGGGGGGGACGACAAGATCAGCATGGAGATTACGGGCAATAGTGAAGAGGGGGGAGAAGAGATAGACAATGGGGCGAAGAGCCGGTTGGCATTGATGGGGGTGTGTGGCTGGACCGATGGCCACGGAGCAGATCGAGCAGAGGAGGGAGAAAAGGGGGGGTGGAGAGGCGATCCCACCAACCCGGGAGCAGAAGAAAGATCGGCGGAAAGAAGGGTGAGGGGGATGAGAGCGCCTGGACCCGAGTGGGAGCTAGGAGTACTGGGGACGGGGGAAAGAAAAGAGTGGAAGAAGTGCACGACGGGGCCGACAGGAGTGAAGAGACCGTGAAGGCAGAAGAAGGGAGGATGGAAGTTAGGCGAGAGCAGAAGAGAGAGGGGAGACAGCCCCATGGAGTGAGGGATGGCAATTGGCGTACAAAGGAGGGGCAGAGAGGGGAGGAAGAGGATAGGGGGTATGCCATGGTGGAGGATGAGGGGGTCAGCAGGAGCGATAGGACGGACAACAGAGAGGAGGGGAGGGGAAAGAAGGGAGGAAAGACGGAGTGATTGTGTAGGTAATAGGAATCGAGCGGAGGAGGAAGGGAGGAAGACGGAAGAAAAGGGAGGGGGTGGGAAGAGTGGCAACGAGGCCCCGGAGAATGAAGGGAACGAAGAATAACAACCAGATCGGAGGCAAGGAGGACGGGCAAGAGGAGAGAGATAAGGAGCGGAGGACGGTGGGGCCGACGGCACTGTGAGAAAAGGAGGGTGGGAAGGGGGAGGAAGCAGAGGACACGGAGGAGTTGCACGAGCAGAACAAACGGGCAAAGGAGGGACGGAGAGGAGAGAAAGAGGATAGGGGATATGCTGTGGGCGAGAGTGGGGGGGGTAGTAGGAGCGGGATGACAGACAACAGAGATGGGGGGAGGGAACGAAGGAAGGAGGAACGGAGTAATAATGGGAGGAATGAGAATCAAAAGGCGGTGGAAGAGAGGAAGATGGAAGTAAAAGGGTGGGCGAGAAGAGTGGCAAAGAGACCCCAGAGAGTGAAGAGAATGAAGGATAGCAACTGGATCGGAAGCGAGGAGGAGGAGCAAGAGGAGGGGGATAGGGAGCAGGGGGCAGTGGAACCAGCAATACAGCGAGCAAAGGGGAGTGTGGAGGGGGAGGAACGGGATGGCATGGAGGAGTCGTACGACCTGAGAAAGTGGGTAAAAGAGGGGCGGAGAGGAGAGGAAAAAGATAGAGAAGGTGGGGGGGATAGTAAGGCCAACGTGATAGGCGATAGAGATGGGGGGAGGGAAGGAACAGAGGAAAGACAGATTAACAACGGGGGAAATGAGAGCCGGGCGGAGGTGGAAGGGAGGAGGAGGGAAGTTAAGGAACGGATGAGGAGGACAGCAAAAAGGCCCCAGGGAATGAAGGGTAGCAACCAGACTGGCAGTGAGGATGATGGACAAAAGGAGGGGGACAGAGAGCAGGGGACAGTGGGGTTGGCAATACAACACAGAAAAGATGGTGGAAACGGAGAGGAATTGGAGGACATAGGGAGTAGGTATAAACAAAAAGGGGGGGGGCAGGATGCACCGGACCCAAGGCCACAGACAGAAGCAATTAGTAGCATGTATGTAGGTCTTTAGTATATATATATGATTACACCTTGACATTTTAACTGCTATACTGCAGTTTTACTTTTTACAATATCTTTTACCATGCAGCCCCCCAACTAGGGGCGTTAAGCAGGCTCAAGTCACAACTGAAAAAGAAATTTGTATGTATGTATGTGTGTATATATTATATTATATTATATTATATTATATTATATTATATTATATTATATTATATTATATTATATTATTATATTATATTATATTATATTATATTATATTATATTTATTATATTATATTATATTATATTATATTATATTATATTATATTATATTATATTATATTATATTATATTATATTATTATATTTATTATATTATATTATATTATATTATATTATATATATATATTATTTTATTTTTATTATTTTAGATTTGTTTAGAAAAATTGTTAAGTCAAACGCACAAAATATCTCAAAGATATTTAATATATTCCTAAATCACATATTTAGAAGAATGTTTTCAGTGTAAAATTTATAGTAAGATTTTTCTATGTACATATATAGACCCAAGTTCTGCTTAAATAATGTGTTCATAATGTAAAAGAAAAAAACTTCAATTTCAAAATAGTTGTGCAACTATTCTCTCTGGTTTTATGTTTTCATCTTAAAATCTTGGCTTCATACAAGTGTTTTCTCTTTAGGCATTATTCAAATCACTGTACTCAATTAGTTTTTGCACAGAATGGATTCATTATGAAAAGTTTGGATTTTGACTGTCTTGTCTTGAATGCAGTCATAATTTTAATTACTTTTTAAAATATTACAAATTAAATATTAAGTATTGTCAGTTATTCTAACATTTCATGAGAAGAATTTTAAGGAAGTGACTGAGCAATTTTTCTGGTCTTCCGAGAAATTCCAGCTAAGCTAAAGCAATGACTTCCTTAAACTTGGTGCAATAATTAGTGGATTCAGTTACCCTCACATCAGTTATATACTCAGAGCATAACAATACAAACACTTGATTATGGAACCACCCATTGCAAAGTTATTCTGTTATACGTTAGTAGGCAAAGGAATGAATAAAGTGACCATTGCGACTTGGAGGATCTGATATACAGGTTGTAAATGTTGTTAAGACAATTTTGAATATGATATTGTACTTAACACACTTAAGTTAAAAATATTTATGATAACTGAACTTTTAAAAAAGGAAAATTTGCTAAAAATGTAGAAATACTGTTGAATGTTGAAAAGAGGACTCAAGAGAATCACTTGGCAATTATTTACCCAGGAGGAGGAGTCTGGTAGCATTTTTTCAAATGAACACATTTTATTAAAAAGTGTATGTTTTTGTGAGTTATAACTCACTTCCTGATATGTAAATTTACTGTATGAAATGTTTATGTATCCGTTGAGTAGTTTTACTGTGATATTGAGAAAATAGATTTATTTATTTATTAATTTATTTATTTTGTTAGATCGATTGAGATGGGCTCAGTTTGATGGTGGGATGTAAGTTGTTGAGATCATAACAGAATTTTCAGAGAGATTCATTTTCATGGTTCCAAGATTATGAAAATGACATCAATGAATATCAAGTGAAGGAGCAGTTTTAGGGGGTAAGAACTGAGAAAGCATTCTGAGTCAGCTATGAAGATTTTGGAAAATTATGGAGACAGGCATGTGCTCCTCAGTGATGGTGCCACTGATTTCTGATGTATGTTATTACCAAAGTGGCAGTCATTTTGGATGAGTAGAAAGTTACAAGTCTACTGGCAAGATATGCTGTGTTGATATGCTGCTATAATGATTTTCATAGCTTGAAATTAATATGTGGGATGTTGGTGCCTCAGCATACATAGTTGTTAGGGAGATTGCCAATGGATCTCAGACTCCTTCTGAAGTGTGTTGTGTCTCTTGTTAGGAATTTGAGGGATACTTCCATGGAGTGATGCTGATGGAAAACAAGAAGCAAATATGATATGACAGGGATACATGTTCAAATTTAAACCTACTTTGTCATGAAGCCAAATTAATTCTCCATTCTTATTGTATTTGCAAAATCTTTGCCAGCTATACTATTGAGAGTGTCCCTTAAGCGCAGGATGGGCAGAAGAACAAATTAGTGCAAATTATGATCACTTGTCTAAGCACTTTATGAAAAAAATAACTCATATTCACTCTGAGTTGGAAACCAGATGGACAGAATCAGTTGAGATGATAGAGGCCCTTGGATGTGTTTTGATCCTCTTCCCTATCCTGTTTAGCATCTGAAACTACTGAGAGAGGTTACCCATTACATCAGGGTGAGATAAAAGGGTGTGCTGGTGAAACCTAACTGTATATCTCTGTACCAAATAAGAGATGGAATAGATATCCTAGAAATAATCAGTGTCTGAATGGACACACACTTTCTATATCTGTAGATACTGTTATGGCATGCAAAGGAAGTTTAAAAATAATGGTGTTTTTGAATACCATGAGAGTTGGAAACTTAAGCTCCTAGATGAAAATCATTAAAACAGGAAGGAGGATGAGAAACATTTTGCCATACATTCTACTGAACGATCATTGTGGAATATTGATAGAGTACCACAGCCTTATTTTTAAGAATTGAGATAAGATGGCAATTAGTCACAAACTATTAACAAGCTACTTATTATAGCTGCCCAGTTTTGGTATTTTTTTTTTTTTATGGAAAGGGATAATTTTTAGGACTCCTCTCTTATACACATAGGTATCCTCCCAGGCAATCCAATGCCTGGATTGTCTTTTAGAAAGCTGTGCATAGAAGCTAAAAAAAGAACTAATAGAATATATTTGACGGCTAAATGAAAGAAAAATTAAGATTAGGATTACTATCCAGAAATGAACCGTGTTATTTGTAAGTCCATAAAAAGTCTACTTCAAATGTAGTTCGGCTAAAGTGGGGTATGGTAAAGCTATTTTTTGTATCTTTTTGCTTACAGATGCATTTGATTGAGTCATAAAATATCTAGAATATGTCCTTTAAAGGTTTTTTTTCCTTAGTTTTGGGAAAATTTACCATTTCCTGATTCATCTTTTGGTCTTTAACACAGAATATATGAGAAGGTAAACACCATTGAAGTCTAGGCATTTCTCAGTTGTAAGTAGATCTTTTTGAAAACCTTCCCAGGCAGCAAAGAATCATGGGAAGTTCCATTCCTTGCTACAACAGGTGTCTTTGTTGAATCACCTTCTGCACACATTATCAACCCTTGCTGAGTCAGACTGATAGAACTACAAAGGAGAGTACTTTCATTTCTAGCAAGGATTTTCAACCAGGAAGTTGAAGTCAGAAAATGTTATTTTAAAAAATGCTTTTATGAAAAGATTCGCTACCCCAGTGACACAATCTGAAGAATCTAAGTGGAGGATTTAGATTTTAGAATGACAGGCAAGAATTCGACCCTCTGATGATGCAGAAGAATTACTTGTTTACAATAATGGATCAGAGCTGCCTTCCTTGGGAAGAAAACAAGTAAGCCCACATTAGCCTCAGCATCACCAAACTGCATTACTAAAATAGCCTTTTGGATTAAATATGAGATATTTTAATCTCCAGGATTTAGTCTTCATGCTTTCTCTGTTTAAACCTATTAAAATTCTGTCCAGTTTCCCAACAATAATATGGTGCTTTTATTTCTCTCTTATTTAACTGTACATAATATGACCATGAAATATTTTGGGAGTATTTGCTGAGAAAAATTAAATTGAGGGCAGAGCAAAGTTATATTTTCGTTTTGCAAGTGACAAACGTGACAATTGGATTAGGAAGCATACATTTGTCACAAAAGTATCACTTCTGTTGTTATGTATGTATAATTAGATTTTTTTTATCACAGGGCTAGGCAGGAGAGAATATTGCAGGAAACAGTAATGGAATGAATCATTTTTAAAATATATTCTATTTTTTAATTTATAGATGCTGTTTTCCAATGTTTTAGAAACATTATAGATGGAAATACAATTTTAACAGTTTTTAAAGGTTTTCTTTATTGGTGTGTTGATCAATCTATTAGTTCTCTGAAATGACCAATACCCTTTTCAGTTAAAAATTCAAAGGGATGGGATGCTGCGTATAAAAGTGAGTTGGATTTTCTTTCATTTTTGGAAAAAAATAGTCTATTTCTTGTGAATGAATATCATTTAAATAAGATTTTACCATCTTACTTTTTGACTAACAAAGAAAGCTTGGTTGTGTTACCTTGCACCTCCATTTAGAAGATACCAAATAATTTTTTAATGTTAGAATATTTTTAAAAAAATCAAATGTGCCTTCAAAACACATCCAACCATGCAAATATGGATTCTTTCCAAAATATCTGGCAGGTTATACAGAAAAATCCCAATTGTGACAGAATGCTATTCATGTCTACTGTGCAAATCTTTGGAAAAAGCATAAAACAACTTCCCTTGAGAAATCTGACTCCTCCACTAAAAGGAATCTAGTGTGATTAAATATTGCATTTAAAGAAAGCTTTGTGAGAACATAGGAGTTCTTCGCTGGGACTGAAACATTCCTCTTTCTCTCAGCTTCTTTTGGATTTACTTTTCTGTTGGAAGATTATTTTTTATAGTTGAAGAAAACTTAAGGAAAGATTGTTACCATATGGACATATGAACAGGTGTTTCAACTATCTGTGGCCCACAGAGACCAAGAAAACTCCCAAAGGAAAAGCAACATCCAGGAACTGTTCTCATTGGCTGTGGGAGCTTCTTTTTCTTTTTCCTTTTCCTTTCCTTTTTTTTTTTTTTTTGTTTCTTCGGTGACACTCCCTGCCTAGTCCCTTCAGGTGGCTGCTGTGAAAAAGTCACACCGAGCTAAGCTGAACTGAGCTAATTCTTTGTCGCTGGTCACTGCTAACAGAGTTTGCTGACAACATGATGGAAGAAATTTCCGTCGTGATGGCCTATGACTCTCATGTCTTTAGCCAGCTGTATGATGAAGATATTCTAGCCAGCTTGGTGGCAATCAGCAAACCTAGACATGTGGTAGGTGTTTACATTATGAAATATGATTTGCTCCAATTTATTTTTAATGTCTGTAACATGAAATAAGCCTTCTTTATCTTTTTCAGCCCTCGCTGTTTTAACAGTTTTAACAGTTTCAGGATTGCGACATTGTTTTGAAACATTTCAGATTCTTTCTTGTGTGCAATTCTGAAGACCGATGGATTTGGTTATACTTTAGTGCTCCTAACATGAATAAGAGAGCCTAAAATTACTGTACTCTAGTTTAGCTATTTAACCTCATGTTGCTTAACCTGTAGGACTAGTGAGCTTATTGCGCACACACAAAAGAAGTCTTCTCCACCCTATATTTTTATTTGTGTTTGTATAACGTACAAAAAAGAATGTGTGACATGTGTTTGTGTGTTTTGTTTCACTTGACAATAGAGAACGGAGGTAAATTTCATAGAAGAAAGTTGGCTTTAAAGAAATTAATGTTTCTCTGCAGTACTTAGTTTCATTGGAGCATTAAGTCTGGCTATTGTGTTGCTTCTATAGAATCTGAGTCCACTATACTCTTGAGAATGTTGGGAATGTTAATCCTTAATTTAGCTGTACAAATATCTAGCTGAGCAGAATTTATACTGAATAATCCAATATACAGTAATCATGATTTAAGCACATTCTGTTTGGGCAAGTATATTGCTGAATAAGAAACAGTTTCCATTCACCACAAACCTTACCATAATGCTTTACAAAAATTATTTACTACCTAATAAAACAATAAACTATGCTAGAGTGCTTCCAAATGAATTTAATTTATCCTTAACAATCAAGTGGAATGTAGACTTGTATCCTTTCCTTTAGTGCTTTAGTTTAACAAAATTATTTGTTAGTTAATTGTTTTGGCCTTCCAGATAAAGGTTTTGGCAGCTTCTAGCAGTAAATGAGCATTTTTACATTTGCATGTCAAGTAGGTATTTGTGCATATGCATTTGGTGAATAGTCTGATATGCTGAGATAGTACTTTGTACAGGGAGATATAAGCAAGTCACAAAAAGATCAACATTCATAATTAAAACTGAAGAATTAAAAATATAACTCCTATTTTGGGTTCCAATGTTTTCCACCCTTCATCCTCATCTATTTAACTCAGAAAACCTAACATCTAATCTTTTTGATTTCCATATAAAATATGTTACCATGAACGTATTTTGATTCTTCATTCAGATATGAATATAGATGTGTAAACACTTGTTCTTAACAATCACCAGATGGAACAATTAATTATACGCAGAGAAATAAAAAAAATAGCTTAATAAGAACTGTAAACCTTTGCAACCTTTGTCATTTGCCTCAATCTGTGAAGAAAAATTACTTAAAAATATCTGGGCGATATTTTTAGAATATAATAGCAGAGAAATTCTTAGTACAAATTTCAGTAAAAGAATGAAATGAAATAAATTACTCCATTTTCCAATAGGATCGAACATTTAGAAAATAATAGAATAAAAATAATGAAATAAAATACATGAACCCATTTTCCAGTAGTGTCCCATGCACAATCATATCAGGGCATTTATATCTGTATATAGAAACAAACAATACTTTTTCTTAGTATCAAAAGGATATTGCCTCAGTTTTGGTGTGATTGTTAATATTGGCCTTGATGGTTAAAAGCAGAATTTTCAAACCATTAGACAGCACTAAGGCAAGCTAGCAACCAAAGCCACTAATTAAAATTCTTACTAAAAGCCTATGTAAAAATGGCTAATCAGCTTCCAGTCATGGAGGGATACTGTACATAGAACATAATCTGGAATGGAGAGAAAGGAAAGAAAAAAAGAAAGGAAATATATTTGGCTTGAACCCAGCTAGTGAAGGATTTAGTATTGACATTTTCCAGTGCTAAACCTATGAAGTAGCATTTTTCAAGAAAATATTTTCAATCATATATTTTTGTTGAACATCATGTGATCCTGACTATTAAAAAACTCAGCTGAAAACTCAGTGCCAAACCCCCCTTTTAGGTATATCTTAGACCCGTGGTGGCGAACCCATGGCACGCGTGCCACAGGTGGCACGCAGAGCCCTCTCTGTGGGCACGCGCGCCATCCCCCTAGTCCTAGGCCTTCAGCTGGGTTTTATAAAACCTTTTCGCTTTAGGCCTCCGCCGCCGTGTGCAAAAAAAAAAAAAAGGTTCAATCAATCAATTTCAATTTCTCGCAGGAAAAAAAAAATCTCGCAACGTTGGAATTGATTGATTGAACTTTTTAGTCCTGCCCAGTCTGCCATTACCACTGCAGCCACACCCACCCAATTGGCCACACCCACTCAATGGGCCACGCTCACCCGGCACCCTATGATACATAAGTGGGTTTTGGGTTGCAGTTTGGGCACTCGGTCTCTAAAAGGTTCGCCATCACTGTATTAGACCTACAAGCAGGGCTTTTTTTCTCATAGAACGCCCAGAACGGAGTTCTGGCACTTTTTTGGATGGAACCTTGTAGGGTAGGCAAGGCGGGTTGTATGAAGTGTGCGAGTTCCGACACCTTTTTTTTTTTTTAACAAAAAAAGCACTGCCTACAAGTATGCTAATTCTACCACTCCTCACCTGTAACTATCCTTTTTGACAATACTATTATTGTAATACAGTAGGATGCAGTGCTAATAAAACATAACAAATATGTTTTTGGAGTCAGTTTGAAATACAAATGGCAGAGTACAATATGGATTTTGTAAAATATCAATTTTTAAACAACTTATTGTTTTAATGTAAAAAAACCCCTCAAGATCATATTATATTACATATAGGGAAGATTTTTGAAATCAGCCCTAACAATCTTGAATAATGAATTTATAGCTTAACTTGACATCTTTGAATAGTATTATCACCTTTCCATATGCTGATGGTGAGCAAGGTCATGGGCAGAAAACATCATTGATCCAAGACTGTAATCCTGGAGTAGCACTGTCTTTCCAATATCAAAGATCATTCTTTTTTTTGTTATACTACAATGCTTGGTAAATGTTCATACAGTTTACTTGGTTCTTCATTTACTGATAATTTCCATTTTTATTGTGTAATTTAAAATATGTTAAATATTATAGATCTCAGTAACATGATATTAACTAATGTATAGATTTTAAACCAAGACCCAGCTATAATAGGATAGACCTGTATCATGTGAGCAAATGTACCCTCACTCAATTTACACTTCCAGCATAATCAAGTTGACAAGAACATTTTTTATGTCTCTAACTATTCTGTCCCTGGCTATGCAGTAAACAGAAAAGAGAGCTTCTTTGTTGAAATAATTGCCTCTTAAGATCATAAGGAGCATACTTTACAAAAAATACTCATCCAATTAATTAACAAAAACACCTAACTTGACAAAGTTCGGCCAAACAGCACTTGACAGAAGGTTAGCAGTACCAAGTGAATCTCTGGGGCCACCATAGATGAGGGCCACATGCATTTTTCTAGGAATAGAACCCTTCCCCATCTGAACACATGGGCCAGGCAGATTCCAGCTGGGGGTGACAATCCTTAAAGGAAATATCAGAGAGTTCGCTTAATAACGTTCTAATTCTGCTTGATTCCTCAAATAGGATTTAAAAATAGAAGTCAAGAGAAATACTAGTGATAGTGTTGAAAACAGGAAAATTAAAATTCCCATCATATGACAGTAATAATAATAATAATAATAATAATAATAATAATAATAATAATAATAATGATGATGATGATGATGATGGTAAAGTTGGAAGGGACCTCGGAGGTCATCTAGTCCAACCTCCTGCTCAGGCAGGAAACCCTATACCATTTTGGACAAATGGCTGTCCAGTTTCTTCTTAAAAACTTCCAGTGTTGGCGCATTCACCGCTTCTGGAGGCAGGTTGTTCCATTGGTTAATTGTTCTAACTGTCAGGAAGTTTCTCCTTAGTTCTAGGTTGCTTCTCTCTTTGGTTAGTTTCCACCCGTTGCTTCTTGTCCTGCCTTCAGGCGCTTTGGAGAATAGCCTGATTCCCTCTTCTTTGTGTCAGCCCCTAAGATATTGGAACACTGCTATCATGTCCCCCCTCGTCCTTCTCTTCGTTAAACTAGACATACCCAATTCCAGCAGCCTTTCCTTATATGCTTTAGCCTCCAGTCCCCTAATCATCTTTGTTGCTCTTCTCTGTACTCTTTCTAGAGTCTCAACATCTTTTTTACATCGTGGTGACAAAACTGGATGCAGTATTCCAAGTGTGGCCTTACCAAGGCATTGTAAAGTGGTATTAATACTTCACGTGATCTGGGAATATTTGGACAAGAATAATCAAATATCTTCGGCTTTTATCTTTCTTGATGCGGAGAAGGCCTTTGATAAATTGGAATGGCAGTTTTTAAACAAAATGTTGGATTATATGAACTTTGGAGATCAATTTAAAATAGCCATAAAGGCGATATATCAAAAACAGACTGCCCAAATAATCATAAATGGAGACCTGACAGAGCCTATAGATATACAAAAAGGTACTAGACAAGGTTGTCCACTTTCTCCTTTACTATTTGTATTGTCACTAGAAATTTTATTATCCAGAATTAGAGATTCTACAATGATCAAAGGCTTAAGAATTTCTGCTAAAGAATACAAACTTAAAGCTTTTGCGGATGATTTAGTTTTTACATTGTCTCAACCAGTTGAGTCACTGGAATCTTTGTTGCAAGTGCTGCATCAATATGGCAAGGTGGCTGGATTTAGAATTAATGTTAAAAAGACTAAAATTCTCAC
>NW_015386370.1:78696-92337 GCF_001527695.2 Protobothrops mucrosquamatus | reverse complement strand
TTTGTTGATAGCTCAAAATTGGAAGAGTAAAGTTTTACCTACAATGGAGGACTGGAGATTGAAGGTTTCGCATCTTGCTGAAATGGCAAAAATTTCGGCTTATTTGAAGAATCACTCAAATGAACAATTTTTATCAATATGGAGAAGATGGATTGTTTATATTCAAAATAAGCATAGAATGGTGGAATATAATCTAGGCGTTTAGATAATTTGTTTCTTTTTTTACATATTTCACCTACTTATGTAGAATAATATTTTGTGGAGTTAGGGATATTAATAGTAGTTTACTTTTAGTTGAATAGTATCCTGGGATAAGGTTTGGGAAGTCCGGGGGGTGGGGGGTGGGGGGTGGGGTTTTTTTTTGCATTGTGATGTACTTGTGATGTGGTTTTTTTTTATGATAAAAATAATAAAAATTTATATTTTGGAAAAAAAAAAATACTTCACGTGATCTTGATTCTATGCCTCTGTTAATGCAGCCTAGCACTGTGTTGGCTTTTTTGGCAGCTGCAGCACACTGCTGGCTCATATTTAAATGATTGTCCACTAGGACTCCGAGGTCCCTCTCGCAGTTACTACTATTGAGCAAGATACCCCCTATACTATACCTGTACATTTGGTTTTTCTTCCCTAAATGTAGAACCTTACTTTTTTCACCATTAACAAAATCTGAAGGGTTTGCCCTTCTCATTTTTTAGTAGTTTATTAATCTGCCTAAAATACATGGAAAGCAATAACAAGGGAAATATATCAAATGTTCTGGAATTTGACTTTTGCTTTCAAACATGCTATTTGTTTGTTTGTTTATTATAAATTAGCCATTTAAACTTGCATAATATTCAGGTCTTTGTGATGTCAGAGACCCCATCAGGCAACATGGGACGTTTCACAAGTAGATTGTTTCCTGAGCCAATTCTGCAGTCTCAGGAGTAAATTATATTTTGTACATCATTCTGTGGGATATCTAAGTTATTTATTTATTTTATTTATTTATTTACACTAACTTCTATGCCGCCCTTCTCCCCACGGGACTCAGGGCGGCTCACAGCATGTTAAAAACAACACAAAAAACATTTCCCCTATAAAACCAATTAAAAACCAAATATATTTATGGCTGTGTCATTATTAAAATCTTTAAAAAAANGAAGGTTAGGAGATCCGGGATCGTCCGGATCTCGGGGGGTAGTTCGTTCCAGAGGGTGGGGGCACCCACAGAGAAGGCCCTCCCCCTGGGGGTCGCCAGCCGACACTGCCTGGCCGACGGCACCCTGAGGAGGCCCGCTCTGTGGGAGCGTACCGGTCTGTGGGAGGGAATCTGTGGCAGAAGGCGGTCTCGTAGATATTCAAAATGTAATCAATTTTTATGTGAATGGACAAAATATTTTGTTCAAAGTAATTGTTCTCTGTGTTTCATTCTAAAAATGAAATAACTCCTAAAATGATTAGCTAAATATTTTAATAGGATAATGGAAATAATGCATACAAAGAGTCCATATTTCAGAAAACATTGTGAATATAGATGATTATGTAATTTTCTGTAATTTTTTTTTTAAATCATTTTTTTAAAAAATGTTGGATCAAAATTCTATTCTAAAATAAATAATGGAGAGGATTTATATTAATTAATATTTCTCCAATGAATTATTTGTTGTGTTCTTCATTAGAATATTCAGTACATACAGTGTAACTAAAAAGATACGTAGTGTTTTTTCTTATCTCATAGAATCTGATTTTGGAATAAAGCAAAAGAATAATTTTATCTACAAATATAGATTCTTAGTGCTGTTCTTTTATCTGTTTCTGAAAGACAGGGATCTATTAAGCTAGTGAATGTACTGGGTCTTATTTTATCATTTTTTTAAAATTAATATTCACATAATACTAAAATGCTTTTTCTGATTATAACATTTTAGAAATATTAAAATATTGACTGGCAAAAGGCATCTTAAAAATAATGCTTTAATCTTACATTGCAAGAATTTATTGCTATGATACCACAAAATAATTGTTTTGGCTTCTTCTCTTGTTACACCAATAATATTGAATGTAAGAAGGATGCAGGCATTTTCAATAATATGAATTTTTTCAAAGGAAAAGGTTTTTTTTGCTGCTCTGAAATCCTTTAGTTTTTAAATCAAGATGGAATTATTTCTGTATGGATTAAGTAATTAAGTAATCTCTATATCTAAATATTATCAGAGCAATGTGAGAAACTGCAATTGATTAACACGTTTCCACGCTACTTTAGAATATGAAATGGCCTTAAAATAGCATTGATTTCAACTTCCCTGGAGACTTTGTATTTTTTATTTTAAAATTCTGGACTTTTTTTCTCTCTACCAGAGAAAATTTAAGTAGCTTAATGGAGAGATAAAATAGATCTGTGCTTTTTATTAATATTTAACTTTGACTTTTCTTCCTTCTTTGAACAACCCACATGTTTTCAGTGTTACGTTTAATGACATGTGACAAGGTACAATATCCTATAAAAGGATATTGTACCTCATATTAACTCATTTTTTGTGAAGAAATACCCCCAAAGCATACCAAAATGTAATATTTGACTTTTTGTAGTCATCCATTAATATATTTTAGTAACTGAGATTCTTTCTTTTATCCTATTCTAATTATATGTTAGGCAGATTAATTAATATATTTCAATTGTATCTTTAAAATGTAGTGACGGACTGTTTGCAAACATTATTTGTAGCCGAATGCTGAATGGTTATGAAGAATTTGAACCAAACTTCATAATCTCAGATTTTAATATTTCTAAAAAGAAAATAGCATATTCTGTTAATATTTTTCTTCTGTAACAAATTAACAAATTTGGAATCATAGTTTGAGAAATAGTCATATTCCCCTCCAGGCTTTCCCTACAGCAGAGGTCCTCAACCTTTTGGGCACCAGGGACTGGTTCCGTGGAGAGAGGTTTTTCTGTGGACCAGAGGGTGCGTGGTTTTGTGTGCTGCCTGCATCTCGGAGATGGGGCTTTGTTTGTTTGTGCGTACTGGTTGCTGGCATGACGCAGCCCGGTACTGGTCCACAGACCAGGGGTTGGGGACCCCTGCCCTACAGCATCAGTCAGCATGGTGAATACTGAGAGCTACAGGAAGGTGTTGTTCATCCCATCTGGAGGGTGTGACAGTTTTGCTGTAACAACAGAAAAAAGAAAGTGTTCGATAAGAACATTAAAATAATTGCTCGGCCAGATCAGTCAGAAAGCCCAGTTAGTCCAATATTCCATAGAGCCAGTCAAATGCATTTGGGAAACTCAGAGGCATAGAGTAGAATCCTCTCTTTTACTATTGCTTCCCAGAATCCAGTATTCCATATATGCTACTTACGATTCAGAAGACAATATAGCACTATTTAGACAAGCCATGGTTATCTCTATTCTTTGTGAATATCTTTTTGTAAATTATCTAAAAGAATGCCCATCACATCTGATAGTAGATAATTTTGTTGTTTATACATTGTGCAAAAAAGACCTGTTCGCCTTGAATCCCTCTGCATTAGACATTGCCTAGATGCCCTAAGGCAGTGGTGGCAAACCTATGGCACATGTGCCAGAGGGGCACTCAGAGCCCTCTCTGTAGGAACGCATGCCACTGCTGCCAGCAGCTTGCACAGGTCCATTAGGCCCACACCCAGCAAGCCAAAGGCCACCCTAAGCAGGGAAAGCCGGATCCCCATTGGCGCCATGCCCCCCCCCAGTCCCAGCTAGGATTGCGTGCTTCCCTCCCATCTATGCTTGGCCTCCTGCCCACTGCCCCACCCGCCAGAGACCCCCTGGATCTCCCCAACCCTGCCCGGCCCCCATAGGCATCCCCCCATGAGCAACATCGAGGTGGCCATGCCCACCCCAGCCACGCACACCCAGTCTGCCATGACAACCGCAGCCACGCCCACCTAGTGGGCCACGCCCATCCAGTGGACTACGCCCCCATGCCCCCCCGAGGGCACCATAATGCTGATGCTGCCCTAGCACTTTGTGATAAATAAGTAGGTTTTGGGTTGCGGTTTCGGCACTCGGTCTCTAAAAGGTTCGCCATCACTGCCCTAAGGTCTCCACGTTCTAGTACTGAGAGACCAAAAGTAATTTCTGTCCAGGCAGTTGATTATTTCGCATGTTTTATAGCATGCCTGACCTACCTCATCTGCTTTCACCAAAAACATCAATTGCTGTAGTCTTTTCTCCTAAAATGTTGGCTCTAGTTGTTTCAGTATTTTAATTGATCTTTTTTTCTTCTTTTTCTAGTTTAACTACTTTCTGGTATGCAATATTGCAAAGTATAATTACATTGTCAATTCATGTTATTACTTCAGCTGCTTTATTTTCCATTCATTTCCTAATCATTCCTGGTATAGGAATTTCTCCTTTTTAAGCAACTAAACACCAGATTGAAATTTGCATTGAGCTGTCCATCTTTACTTCAAGATTCCATTCTATTCAGTCATTCCCAAATCCAGTAAGCTAATGTAGGCAGTACCTTATGGAAAATATTAAAAAAAATCTTTGTTGTTTCACTATAACCATAATCATCTGGAAAAGCTGTATCATATGTATAGTCTCATTTTCATTTTTATCTAGGATCATTTATAAAAAGCTGTTAAACAGTTATTTTATTCAGCAGCCAATTAACACTATAGATTACACCACATCTCATATACCATATCGTTCATTTTAATGGTAGTTGGTTTCCACATCATTTTATGCTTTCTTCCTTGTATTTACTGATGCTTCTGTTGTTCAGAGATAGTGGTAAAGCAGCAGAGAATACAAGATAGGCACTCACAGAGAGGTATCCTAGCAACTCACTGTGCTACAAATATGCTGTGTTCCCAAGTGGAAAATAGAGAAAGAATAGAAAGCATTCTGGTGAGCTTTGCTTCTATTCCTGCAAAATCTGGCTTTTGAGTGATAGGTTTTGAGCCAAGGACACAAAGAAAAGGGGATTGTGTGTGTCTCTGATTGGGTATATGTGAGAAATAAAAACATCTATTTTGCTTTCAATAGAATTTGTGAAAATACTTAGGATTTTCATTAAACTTTCTTGCCAAAATTACACCAGGCTGGGGTTATCTGGGTTAACTTTTTTCTGTGTCAACTTCATTTATGTTATCTGATTTGTATAAAAGCTGAAATCTTTGTAAGTCCAAGTTTTTCATTTTTGTTTTGGCAACTATCAGAGTCATTTGAAGTAGACAAGTTTTAAGACTCTGTTTACAGACCTCCCATCAAAAGAACTCTTTTGATAATATTTAGAACTTTGGATAAGTTACCTGTGTGCATTGCATTAGGCTGTCTGGTGAGACTCTAGATCAGGGGTGTCAAACTGCCGGCCCATGGGCCGGTTGCATCGTGGAGGCCACGCCCACCCCACTCACCATGGTCAACTCGCCATGGGACAACTTGCCACAGAAAATTCCATGCATGATAACTCAACTTGTTAAATGTTATCTGTTACTGTTTCTTAGACATTATTTCCATTTTTGTCAATGGAAATAATGTGAAAGAAACAGTGGTGGATAACATTTATTGCACTGAGTTATCCCACTTGAAATTGTCTCTAGCAAGTTGTCCCATAGTGAGTTGGCCTATAGTGAGTTGGCTGAGGCAAGAAGGCCACACCAAGTTGTCTGCGGCAAATTGTCCTAGACCCCTGTAATTTCCATTAGCTGAAGTATGTCCTATTTCTCATTAATTCTTTCCTATCTTCATGTTGATTGCTATTTGTACTGTCATACGTGTACATTTTTGGGGCCTCATTATGCTCTACTCCCATTGCCTATCTGTAATTAGAACAATTATATTTTAGTTTTGGTGGTTTATATTATAATGGGAGGAGCACTACTCCCACACAAATATTATGGGTCTTCGTATGAGGTGCACTGTTTTTCAAAATAATTTTCTTATAATCACATACATTTGTCCCAAATCCCTAATTAGTGCCAATTATAAAGATCCCCCCCACCAAAAATCCCAGACCATCTTATTTTGAGATGGGTACTTAGCTGCTGCTCTTAGCAGTGGAATGTGGGGTTTCCCCCCACACACTATAGTAATAGAAATCATAAAGTTCCATTGTGAATTGAGTTATATTCCCCAAGTTTAGTCTTATAACTCTGTCTTAGTCTTCTTGAGGAGAGTTAACATAAATATTTTCATTTGAAATGTACTGGCAATTCTTTGGAAGATCAAGTGACTATCTTGCTGATGGTCAATATACAATAGCTCCTACTTCTCTTAGTCCCTATATGTCTTGCTAGAGTAATTTTTCACCTCGAATGTTAACCTCTTTTTGTTATTTATTTTTATTAACCTACAGGTGCCTACAAAGAAGCTAAAGAAATATGAGAGAGAATATCAAATGATGAGGGAGAATCAGCTGCAGCAGGAAGACCCTTTGGATGGATACAAGGTAATGGGTTGCCATGTGCTCAGCCTCAGATACTTTCCATTAGAACAGAAAGAGATTGCCTTTACAAGCTGAAGGGAGAGTTCTGGACAGTGAATTCACAGTGCCTGTTACGGCACATTTAAAAAGACTTATTTCAGATAGTTTATTGTTAAATTTTATATTTTACTTGAAACAGTTAAATTTATTTAAGAACAATATATAATGTTTTTATTTTCTCAGTTTATATGTTTGTAGGTTATACTTCTGGGAAACTGCATGGGATGCTGAAAAAGAATGAGGGATTCTCTACTACTGACATGCAAAGGAGGCAAAGAATTATGTTTAGACAAAGTTATGTGTGGTTCACTACCTTAGACACATTTTGGAAGGCAAATGCTTCCATAATTGACTGGCTGCACTGAATTAATGATTTTTTCCTCTATGGTGCAAATACTCTTGATGATTTAGTAATATTTATAATATTCTTGATCTGATAGACTGAGACACAGAGGTGATGAAATAATTCATTTTATTGAACCGCATTTCGATGTTACGTTGGTTCCAAGTAAAAATATAACAGAATTCCTTAGTTCCTTTTTTCTCTAAACTCCCATAACTAGTTGCATGGAACAAAATGGCAACCTGAAATGGAAGTTTGAATAGTATTTCCACCACTAACCTGTTCTTCCACTCAGTTGGCATATATTATATACTGTACATATGATACTTCTAGCCTACCTTACAGGGATGTTGTAAGGATTATTGTGGTAATGTATTTGAACCACTGAGGTTGAAATGGATTTTATTAAATATTAGGACTGAATAATTGCACTGTGTAAAACTACTAATAGGTCAAATTACTTTGATGTTTCTTGAACATTGTAAGTATTGTTCCTCATAATATCTATTTGGGGCTTAGAAAATACCCAAATTTATACCAATTCTTTTTAGACAAGATAAACCAAATTTTGAATAATCTGGAAAATTGAAACTTTAATTATTATTACTGCATTGATATAAAGCAAAGCTTGAATTCTAGCTTAAAATAATGTGTGCATGATGTTCATGTTACATAATGTCAAATTATATAATTTTAAGATTTAGATCTGCATTCACATATAATTTAGAGGTATTGTCCCTCAAATTGAACACTGATGTATTGAGTGTTGATTTTGTTACCTTGCAACTATTGAATTCTGTGCAAGTAAGATTCTATATAGAATGGAAAGGAAAAGGAGGGATGGATTAGAATTGAAGAATGTTAAAATTGTGATTTCAGCCATTCAGGTTTTAATATGTATGATTATATACAAAAGAACGATTCAGTGTTATAGCCAAGGCATTCAAATATGACAACGTTGCAGGCAATTCTTAAGAAACAATTTTCTGTTAAAATGCTAGATTTTAGATTATTATTGATGGCAAGAGGTCTTCTAAGTCTTGAGGGTTTAACTATTATTTTTGATAGCTCTACATTCTTTGAAATTATATATGTTCTTAAAAAGAGCAGACATAACTTTGTTAAAGGATTTTTGAAGGGGGGGCTATAACTACTTACTTTCCCTTTATGTACCAAATAAATTGGAATTCACTTTTATATAACAATCTGTGATAAAATATTAATATTGACAAAAGACATGAATTTGATAATAATGTTTAAGAAACATTATTTGAGTTTAAATTAGTAGAAGTATGAGATAAAGAATTTGCTAATGATTATAGTTTCACATATTATTTACAAGTCCACAGAGTGGAAACTGGATAGATTACATACTAGTCTCACTAGGTACAGGATGTTTCTGTGGCAATAACAGTCCAGATAATCCACTGTTTAAAGGTTTGTAACAGTGGGATGGTACTTCCCTAAACATTCTATTAGTCCACTTTTCAATCAATCAACAGGGTAAAAATGCAAAACTAGGAAGTTTTAGGAGGAAGAGAGCTTTGAACATTGCGGCACCCTATGAAAATGGGACCTAGGGAGCAGCCTCTTCCTCACCAGCCACCACTAATTGGAACAAGCTTTGAAGGAAGGAAAAAACCAACAACAATATGGTGACCCCAATTTCCAACCCCCAGAATTGGTGCAGAAGGATCTGTGATTAGCAGTATCAAAAACCACTGAGAGATGAAAAAGCTCAAGGACAGATGCACCACCTCTATCTTGCCTCCAGCTCAGGTCATTGATAAGTATGATCAGGGCTCTCGCTATACCACATACCAGTCTGTATCTGATTGGAATGAGTCTAGATAATCCACTCCCTCCAGAATCCCCTGTAACTGCAGCCTGATCACCTTCTTGACAACCTTACCTTGCCAAGTAGTTATATAAGATAGCTGAGTTCAAGGACTACCAAAACGGAAGGCATCACCCCCTCTTTCAACAAGTGCAGATCTGCATGATTTTATCTTCCAAATAGTTACATTTCCTCACATTGGCTTAGGAAAAGGTCCTGTGAGGTAATCCTGATTTCTATATGGTAATCCTTAATAATGGGCTTTTATTCATGTTTGATCACATTCACTCCAAGTCTTCTTCCAATGGCATATCTACCATATCTTTTGGTCCTTTGTCTCCCAGAGTTCCTCAATGAATCAAAATTGGGTACAGGCAATGACCACATAGGAGTTATGTAATCGAAGGCCCAGAATTCTACCCATTCCAAGTGGCCACCAAAGACTCAACTGAACCACTTGCCAGATCCTCAGGGAAAATCCCAAACTCCCGTGGCACCCATCTGGTGGTAGTGGACTGATGGAATAGAACCTGTCTCTCCATAAGGAGGGAGCACAGTGAGTTGGGAAGTAACTGGAGAATTATCTGTCCATGGCAATGGACTGATATTAAAGTTCTGTACTACCACAGAATGGACTGATATTATAGTTCTGTACTATCACATCACAACTGCCTCAAAACAAAATAAAACAGATCAGTGGGCAGCTACAGGTATGTGTTGGGCTGTTGAGGATTTGGAAGAGATCCATGGTTGCCGTGGTGTCCACAAACTCCTGAGCTGTCCTGGACTGAGTGGCACCAAGCAGCAGATTAAAATCTCCCAGCACCCTTAGCTTTGGGGACTTTATTGCCAGTTTGGCAGTAGAATCTAGCAACTTGGGCAAGGATGATGCCTATCAGCAGGGAGGGCAGACCCCTGGACATAGCTCTGTTGCCTCTATTTCAATGAGAGGATAAATGGTTGATTTTTAAGATAGCACTTGGCATAGACCTCTGGCATGAATTCATCCAAAGGAATGAAACCCAGTATCAGAACTTGCATACTTAATATCCAGAAGTCTGATATGGATTTTTATCAATATTCAATCAAAAGGAATATAAAGATAGTCCTCTAACCTATCAGATTGAAGAATTCAGGCATTTATCTGAATTGAGTTTTCCCCAGGAATCAGAAGATTTATATACTGTTAGATTGCTTTCTATTCCAGATTTCTCAATAGTACCAAATGGGTTTTTAAATTTTGGAATTTCAAAATGAATTGGCTTGGTAATCTAAAAAAAAAAAAAGGACTTCATTGTTCGGTGTCTTTTACTGTAGGAAATATCTATCTCTCCATCTTTTAAAAGCTTTGCCAATTCAAAATGAATATACTATTACTTGTGATCTATATTCAACTGGTGTTTAACTCACATCACCTCATGCTTCCCAAAAAGTCCTGATCTCCAAATCAACATTACCATTTCTCTCAACATTCATTGTATCTGTAGTACCAACTGCTGGTTTTCTTGTGCTTCAGTAAAGCAAATATCTCTTCTAATATGATGGTTACATAGTGAAAGGTATCCCAACTTGCTCTCTAGAAATCTTTTGTAGCTTGAGAGTGTATAGATTTTATTCAGGAACGAGTCACAGAGTTCCGATAATGGCAGCTCTAAACAGTGAGTCTTCCTTGCATAGTTTCAGTCTTGCCAACACTGAAATGGAATTGAGATTGAGTGGCTCTACTCATTGGTTCTTTTCAGAATCAGTCTCATCCACTGACATCCATTAAGTAGGAGGATCCAGATTGTCCCAATTATTTGTAAAAGTAGAAAGAAAGAATTTTGTTCACAACTCTTTCCTTAATGTTGTTAGGATTCAGTATAATCAAGTGAAACCTGTTGTCTGCTACTGAAAAGAAAGTTTGGATAACCAAGCAAGAGGAATTTGGAAATGGAAGAAAAACATATCCTCATTGTTATTTAAGGATTAAAGGATGATCAAAAGAGGTGTTTCTCAATGCTGAAGACTGCTTCATTCAAAGAACTTTGGATACATTTATGATACTGTGAATCCTTTTGTTAATTTTGCAAAAATATGGAAGGACTCGGTGTGCTGCATGTACCCATGCTTATTCGCTGATAATACTAAAATAAATCCCCCCTGTTTCCTGACTGATAATATATTCAAACAAACACATACAGCCTTTTTACAGCTGAGCGTTACCCTTCTCTCTTTATGCACCACTAAATGAAAGAGTCCCTAGTTGCATACTGCCTTGTTAAATTCTTGCACTATCCCAAAGAATATTGGAGCCAAATACTTGGGAAAAAGCTTTTTCTTTTTAATTTTCTACATCATGAGACATTAAGAGAAGATAAAAATAGTTAAATACATGTTGCTGATCCTAAGTAATAACAGGTGGTAGTTTGGAGGGTCTGCCATAGTTGATGGGAAATCTCTAGTCAGAAATTGTGGAGAGCTGATTGTTTTAGATTTACTGAACTGGATGCATCATTTGTTGAATGCCATGTTCCTGTGTCAGTTGTGTCTTCCTCTGAAATGTCTGCATTCCACTATCATTGGAAAAATAATCCCCTGGATTATCAGCGTTTAACTTTTGTGATAATGCCTGAATTGTGGGTATCCCATTCATAAAAGAGGCAGTGTTTGGTGTGGATGGATGTGTAGATATTTCACTGAGTTTAAATATATTGCTTGTTTGCTGTTCACTTTACTTAGCTCTGGTTTTCGTTCTCTGTCATAATGATAGCTGCTGGAGGAGTAACTGTTATCTGTTAGCATAGTAGTCTAATGAATATGGTATACATTTTTTTGGGATTGTGGTCCATTTTATCAAACACATTGAAGATAATTGTGACCCTGTTTTGGACAGCCTGTACGGAGTGAATACTGGATATGTCAGTGCAGTTATTGTGTTTTGAATTTAACTCAAATGAGATTTCATATTATTTATTCATTAATGTTTATAGGTATGTGCATATTTTTTTAAAATTCAGCTTTCAGTAATGAATGTGTTCTTTTACCACATTTTTATTGTTTAGTTTGAAAAGTGCAAATATATAATAGAGGAGAGGTTGCCTTGAAATATCTTTGCTTATGTTAATCTGGATTTTGCTAACTTGGCTACTTAGATATTATTTAAATAACTTATTACATAGTATGTGTTTGAGTAAAAAGCATATGCCCTGAATAACTAAATCACATTTCAAAGCTTTTTTCCCCACTAACATTTTCCAAACTTGGTTGTTTCTTCATATTAATAGAGACTTCATTATTCAGAAGGACTGCAATTTGTTAAGCAATTATTTCAACAGTGAGTAGAAAAGGAAATTTTGCAATACTGCTAAATTTCTCTAGATTTCTAAACCTTTTAGTTAGACAGACAAGACAGCAAGATCTTTGATGCTACCTTCAAAGTCTGTTAGCCTTAAGAGTTTTAAAACTTAAGAGCTCATAGACTTTGAATATTACATATAACCAAAATATGAAAATCTGTGCATAAAGACAGCAAATATAGGAGGCACACTGATTTGATCCATTAAGAAAAATCAGAGAGTGGCAGTTTGGTGTAGTGGTGAAGGTATTGGCCTAGAAACCAGGAGACCATGAGCTCTAGTCCCACCCTCGGCATGAAAGCCAGCTGGGTGACTTTGGCCAGACTCTCTCCCAGTATGTATTTTTAAATTACCTATAGCAGCAGAAAACCCAGTGGAAAATATGAAGTCTTTTAGCCCATAAAGGCTAAAGTAATTTGTAATAATTTATTATGCATTTAATTTTTTCATTTGGGCTTGGAACTTTTAAAATCCCAAACTAACCAATATCAAAAACTCTCTTCTACATTTCAGATGGTATTTTTTTAACTGGAAAAGCACATTGTGTGTATTTTGGTGAAAGATAAGACACACCCAGCTTACAAGCAATAGTGAAATCTACTTGCATCAAATGGACCAATTGCTGTAGTTGTTTATTCTTTATTTTGAGTAGTCTGAGCTTCCTTCCATTTGCTTTAATAGACCATAGTAGGAAATAAGCTATCTCTCAAAAATGAAGCCCTGGACTTCCATGTAGAATTCTCAACTTGGTGCTTTGTTCACTTCCTAATTATTATTGATTTGCCTTTAAATTTCATTGGATTGCTTCTCTTTTGGTTTCTCAACTTTTTTTTTTATCCATGATTGAAAACGGTAGTTGCTTTGTGATAGTGCTAGAGGTAAGTTTTATTTGACTGAATGTTGTTGATTTTTTTTGGGGGGGGGATGTCTTTGGAAGTGCAGTATCCTCCTTGTTAACTGATAGTTGAGAATTCTCTCTCACCTTTTCAGTTGATGTTGCAGAGCCCTGAGATTTGTATTTGGATGTTACAATCCTTATTGTTGGAATACAGATAATATAGTAGTGGAAAAAGTGTTTCTGTTTACATACCGTATTTTCCGGCATATAAGACGACTTTCTAAACCCTGAAAATCTTCTCAAAAGTCGGGGGTCGTCTTATACGCCCAGTCGTCTTATACGCCAGAAAATACGGGTATTCAGGCAGGCTTCCAGAGTTCGGCTGGCAGGATGGGGGTAACCCCTCCCCCCGTCCTGCCGCCTCCCGCCGCACCGCGCTGCTCCGCATCCCGCGCCTCCGTGTCTCAAGCCTCTGTGGCGCAGAACTGCTGGCGTTATGCTTGGGCGGAAGACTTTTTCTTTTACAGATGGGGCGGGTGGGCCTGACATTCGTGCGCAGGCAGGACCCCGCCCGCCGAGCCACAGCTTCCCCATCTCCCTCCACGCCAGCCTGCTCCGTCTCCAGACCTCCCAGCTGACGGGCGCAGGTCCGGGGGTCGCCAGCTGACGGGCGCAGGAGGTAGGCGCCGCCGCGGCCTCCCAGCCGCTTGCTTCTTCGCCTGGAGCAATTGCAAGTGCTTGCATAGTCCCCAAGGGCCGCTGACACGCTCCCCGCCGCCGGCGACCATGCAAGCCCTTGCAATTGCTCCAGGCGAAGAAGCAAG
>NW_015386370.1:76266-77787 GCF_001527695.2 Protobothrops mucrosquamatus | reverse complement strand
AACAGCCTTATGTTTATAAGTGACAGTTTTCCTGCTAAGTACCTGCATGTCATAAGCATTTGAATTAAAATTACCATATTGAAATCAAATCTGATGTTTTTTAATTTTTATTTGGTGTGCGTTGGAACAGGGGTAGTTTATACGGTGAGTATAGCCCAAACTCTATATTTTAACTGGAAAAGTTGGGGGTCGTCTTATATGCCCAGTCATCTTATACGCCGGAATATACGGTATTTATCTTAAGTTTGGCTGGCATATGTGGTGCATAAACTTTATCTGTGTAGGAATGTTAACAGGTAGGTTCTTTTAAAATTATACCTTCCCCAGAGGCAACAAAATCAATCTGCTTATTCCTTGAGATGCTTTAAGTGCCTTTCCCTCTGAGAATGTTGGTGCTTTTCAGGACTAAAGTGATTTTTAATTATTGCTTTTTTAAAAAAAAATATTAATCTATTATTACAAGATTTCTTTCTCGTTGAGAAGATGGATTAAGTCTAGTATAACAAGACCCTTCTTTTTCATCTCCAGAAGAAAGCTAAGAAAAGATTGGATGCATTGGCTTTTTAAAAATCATTTGCTAAATATATTGGACACATTTGGCATATTTTTATTACAAGGAGGAGGACACTGCAGTTCCTACAGCACAGCTTGCTTGCCCACTTGTCTGTAAATGCAGAGCCAGAAATCTCATGCTCACATTGTGTGCGATCTGCTTTGCAAACACTGAAGCTTTTTGGCAAGCACTTAATAGAGAATATAAACTCAACTCTTGTTCTGACTGGATGCCTTCAAAGCTTGCAGGCTTCAGTGAATTATTCATATTTCTGTCAGATAGTCTCCAGAAACAGAGAATTAAATAATAGAAGATTTACAAATTTATAAAAACAGAAGGCAAGAAAATTGCCAGCTTCTCCATTATTATTATTTTTTTTTTGAAGGAACTGAAAACTTTCATGTCTTGTGATTGAAATACAGAATCTGTGCATACAGGTAGCCCTCGACTTACAACCATTTGTTTAGTGACCGTTCAAAGTTACAGTACTGAAAAAAGTGACTTGGGACTGTTTTTCACATTTAATGACCATTGCAGCATCCCCATGGTCCCGTGATCAAAATTTGGATGCTTGGGGGACTTCCGGTGGCAGGTGACCTCGTCGGACGCAGCTGTAGCTGCCTCCCGCCTGTTTTTGCGTAAAAGCCGTTTTGACAGCTAGCATCAGCTGTCAAACGGCTTGATACCTTTCCCCTGGGCAGAGGGGGATAGGTGAGCTACCCGGGGTAGGAGTTGAGTTCCCGAGTCGTCCCTTGTGGACGATGTAGGGGAGAACTCCTCCGGAGCCCCGGGCTTCTCCGCGATCCAGGACGCCTTCGCGTTAGCGAAGCTAGAAGCCGCCGCCACCGCTGCAACTTAAAGAGAACTGTGAGTTTTTTCCTGTAAGCAGACGAACCGACCCTGGAAGTTTGCTTTCTTTCTTGGACTTTACTCTAACTTGGATAAAGTTCTTCCCTGTACTTGAGGTG
>NW_015386370.1:57411-75180 GCF_001527695.2 Protobothrops mucrosquamatus | reverse complement strand
AATTGTGGTGGAACTTGCAACAAATATTTAAAAGAAGGATTATTTTTTTGCCTCACCTGTTTCTCCTAGGTATTACACAAAATTTGGACGTAAAAGAAATTAATTTGATGTTGTACTGTTTAACTGCTGCCCGTTTGCTGATAGCTCAAAACTGGAAGAGTAAAACTTTACCAACAATGGAAGATTGGAGATTGAAAGTCTCGCATCTTGCTGAAATGGCAAAGATTTCAGCTTATCTGAAGAACCACTCAAATGAACAATTTTTATCTATATGGAGAAGATGGATTGTTTATATACAAAAGAAGCATAGAATAGTGGAATATAATTTAGGTTTTTAATTAACTGGTTCTTTTTTATGTATATATTTCTTTTATTCATGCAGAATTTATATACCTTGTGGAGTTAGAGATATTATTAATTGTTTACTTATATTTGAATATTATCCTGGGATTAGGTTTGGGAAGTCTCGGGGGGTGGGTGGGGGATGCGGGTTCTATATTATATTTGTGTTGTATTTGTATGTTTTCTTTTTATGATGAAAATAATAAAAAATTTTATTGAAAAAAAAAAAATTTGGATGCTTGGCAACTGGCTTGTATTTATGATGGTCGCAATGAACCAGGGTCATTTTGCAGCCTTCTGACAAGCAAAGTCAATGGGGAAGCCAGATTCACTTAACAACCATGTTACTAACATAACAACTGCAGTGATTCACTTAACAATTGTGGCGAGAAAGATCATGAAATGGGGCAAAACTCAATGACTATCTTGCTTAGCAATGGAAATTTGGGGCTTAACTGTGGTCATAAGTCGAGGACTACCTGTATGTGAAGAGGTTTAGTTTCAATAAAGACTTAACACACTTTTGAACATTCTTGGAATGGCTTTACTGCCCTTTGTAATTTGACTACAGAAGTAGTTGTAATGAATCCTAGGATTATCTGTGTCCACCTTAAACACTGACTGCTCTTGTCTTTGATTTTTGAATTTTTAGAGAAGTATTTCATGGTCCTGGTTTTGCTGAGTCTATCTGCTTTTTACTGACAAAGATTTTATTCTCGACTATCAAAAAATACTTAACCAAATAATGGAATTTGCTTTAATATCTGGAATTACTTCATATTAAAGAAGTAAATCTGATGCAGAACTCAATCTTATTTGGAAACCATTTCTAGAAATGGAATATTTTAATTTGATGTAGTCTCCATATTATTTATCATATTTTACAAATGTATTCTTTATTATTTATAGTTTTCTTTTTTCCCTCTTATTGATTTTAATTATATTAACAAAGTATTTTTAAAGTTCAATAAAGTTATGTTCTGACTACAAACTGTGTATAAAATGTCTTATAGTATTTTAAGTTTTCAATTGTGTGCTAGAATATATTAGCCATATGATATTTTAGATATATTATTTGAGATTTGTTCATTATCTGCCATATTTTGTTTTTAAAGTTATATACTTTTTTAATGTGTATTTGAAAAATAAAAACAAAAAAACATTAACAGTATTTTAATTGAATATGGAAAATCCCTTATCACTTAGGTCAGTGATGGCAAACCTTTTAGAGACCGAGTGCCCAAACTGCAACCCAAAACCCACTTATGTATCGTCTGGTGCCGGGTGGGCATGGCCCATCGGGTGGGTGTGGCCAATTGGGTGGGCGTGGCTGTGGTGGTAATGGCAGACTTGGTGGGACTAAAAAGTTCAATCAATCAATTCCAACTTTGCAAGATCTTTTTTTCCCCGCGAGAAGTTGAAATTGATTGATTGATTGAACCTTTTTTTTTTTTGCACACGGCGGAGGCCTAAAGCGAAAAGGTTTTATAAAACCCAGCTGAAGGCCTAGGACTGGGACAATGGCGGGTGTGCCCACAGAGAGGACTCTGCGTGCCACCTGTGGCACGCGTGCCATAGGTTCGCCACCACGGACTTAGGTAATACTTCCATACTTTAATATATGCACTTCCATTATATTTATTTTGTAATTGAGCAATGATATATTGCTAAACATCAGAATATTATTTTTCCAGATTAAAATAATGTTTAATAAGTATGTATCTATAAAACTTTTTTACTTAATCCAATAGCTCTTCTGTATTCTACCAAGCATTAGGGTGTGCAAAACTTTCTGTGCTTGAAGCTGCCTTTTCATATATTCCAAACTTGAATTCAAACAGATATGTTGCGAGAGTTTTGTTTCGAGCTTTGCACAAAACATACTGTACTCAGAACAAGACTTGCTCATTTTGAGCGACATCTTGACATGCTCAGTGTTATTCCTTGCTCAGCAATTTGATGTTGGGTTTTGTGATTATTGGTTTAGAATATTTTTCCATGTCTAGCCAGTTGTGTATCTGCATTGGTTGGCTTAGACTGGGTGGGGTATTCTGGGGATGGAATGCTAAGGCAGAGCAGAGCAGAATTCCTTATAAGAAGTCTGAGGGCTAAAGAGCGAAGGGGGGACTCTGCTCTGCCAATAGGGAAGGAGGAGGAGATCAACTGCCCTTCCACTGGCTGGCCAACTACAAGCAGTAGCAATATGGCTACTATTGCTTGCTTTACTAGTAGTGAACTTTAAAGCAATGTTGAGTGCTGGATAGAAGAGAGAGATCATCCTTCTCTGTTTTTAAATTTATCTTCTCCTGAAGACATACCTCTTTTACTTGCTCTACCCCTGTTTGTTGAGGTGGGGGTGGAATAATTCTTATAGTTAGATGGTGGCCATATAATCCTCCCCCTTCCATGAAATCCTAACTTTAAAAAAAAGATGACTTGGAAGTTACAATCAGATAAAAGGCCAATTGGTAATACTTCTTGCAGCAGAAATAGTGGCATCAATTGTCATCATAGTGTGTACCAGTAGTCATAGTGAGTTACCTCTACCCTCCCTTAGAAACTAAGAAGCTGAGTTTGAGGGACAAGGGAATGAAGAATTACCCTATCCTGTGAATGAAGATCACAAACAGTGATAGAGGTGATGCAGAGTAATCAGTAGATTATCATCAGCAAAGTAGAGGAGGAGCCATTTGGTGAGGCTCTTGCAACAGATGAGACACCAATGTTTTTTCAACATCACGAATTCTTAAGCACCTTCTTAGGCATCTTCTACTGTCATACAATCATAGAGTTGGAAGGTGCCTAAGAGGTGATTAAATCCTACACCTGCACACTGCAAGGATTTATTACACCACCTTTGATAGAAAACTATCCAGCTACTAGTAGCAGCAATAGGGAACCTGCAGTAAGTAAAACCGTCATTTGTGAGCAAACAGTAAGATGGTTCAGAGGCATCAGATTGAAAATTATGTATATTGCAGATGTGGCTGATGAACTTTTCAGCACTTGAATGCATGTCCCTTTGATCCCCAGCAGTAGAGAAATAATTGAAGCTGTCTTTATGCTTATGCTATACAACATGAGTCAGTTTTTGCTTTCAGTTCATTTTTTAAGAAAAACTTTGAGTAATTCCAGGAAGTGACCCAAAGGTGAAGGAACGTTGATCAGGAACAGATCTCTCTCCTGTAGACAAAGTTCCTTGTTGCAAATGAGGCTCAGAAACAGTAAGGGAGAAAAGGCTGTATCCAAGAGAAGACAGGCTTATAACACCCATAATAGTAGTAGCAGGAAACAGGACTCTGTTTCCAGCCTGGAAATTTTCTTGGCATGCCTAAGCATACCAGCCTCATCTTGGGATAACATCTTTGCTGCATTGCCAAAAGAACAGAAGCCAAACTATGTGAGCTTGAAGAAAATAAAAAAAAATTGCCCGTTTTGGACTGCTGTACCTGATAAAAGTTGATCAGTAGCATGTTCCTGCATCCTGAATGAGAGATCCAGGGCAAGTAATATCCCATTGTTCACATGCAGATATTGACTGGGAAGTACCACCCTCTTTCTTAAGACATCCTTTTTATTATGAAGCCACTGGAGAGCAATTGAGAGATAATCCCTTACTTCACCCTTCAAATCACAGGCAGCCATCTGTCCACTGGGAGTGCTGTCCGTTCGATAGCAGCTGGTCTGCTTCTCTAAAGCCTTTATTAATTTCATATTAGGGTGAGCCCTGGCTTCTTTCCCCTGAGTGATATACATTACAAAGAGATTCAGTCAAGGATCACCTGAGTAAATCGGTGCTGGGGCCTATCTATTGCCCCACCTAAGTTAAAATGGTATTCTGCCAGCTTTCTCTCAAAGCTCTCCCACCTACTCTTACCCCCTCCTTCGTGCACAGCCCATAAGGATGTTGCTAGGTCCCAATCAGTCAAGGTGCAGTGATTCTGAAGAGGCCCCATACCATTCAAAGCACATGCACATGGAGGCAGTTCTCTGGATCGCAGCAGAACAGGTTCCAGGCCAGAGAAAAGGAGAAGAGGATCACTTGCAACTTTATGTCATTGTCTGTCAAGTGGGTAAGTAAATTGTTGTTTCTTAAATATTCTTCGCTGTAGGGAAATTAGAGTTCATGAATGCCATCAACAGAATGCCAATGTCCCCGCATAAAGAAGCAGTTCAGTGGAGATAAAATAAGGCAGGTAAATCCAATCATGTATTATGTGCATGAACCACTGTGTTTCATACATAAGTGTTGTAACAGTTGTTATCAGTTATACATGGAACTACTAACATTGTAGCATATTGGAATGGGTTTGTAACTTTTTTGCATAGGTTTTATATTCTATACATGGTATTTGTTCTCTAGATGTTAAATTTCATGATGCCTTTTAAAAAGAAATGATGTTTTTTCAGTGATAAAAATCATCGAGATTAAAAATCAACAAGACATGAGGAAATGCAGAGTGCATGTGCACTATACTTGCACAGCAAAGTTTAGCAAACCAACTTAAAGATTTTCACAATATCTTCACAGTTCATTTGGTTAAACTTTGACATTTATTTTGTTGATATGTAGCTTCAGGATGTATTTTAAAAATGCATTGTTGGTTGCATTTCACTAGTTCAGATATGATGTATGTATTAACGCATGCACTCTAAAAACTCATGTTGAAACTCATGTTGTATTCATGTTGAGCTTTCAAAGGACATTAAAAATTAAGGATTTTCTGTTGGGTTGATTTACTGGGCCTTGTTACATATACTCTCTAAACTTGTCATCTACATTAATTTCTGATTTTGAAAAGTAGTATTTTTAGTAGTATTTTTCTATTATAGCATTTTAAATATTTCTTATTTATGTGCAATTTTTGCTGACAATTTTTTTCAGAACCTAGAAGTGGCCACAATAAGTGCTGTGTGTGTGTGTGTGTATGTGATTTTTTTGCTGTGGAAAAAGGAGGGAGGGGATAACTTTGTGCTTTATAGTGCCCCCTTCTCCCAGGAACCAACCTCAGGCAACAGTCAGGCATTAATTGCAGCAGCCTTCTGGACTGGAACAGTCCCAGTACCACCATGTGTGGCCACAGACCAAAATACTTTCGTGTTCTTTCTATTTGCAATAAAAAACTTAAAGAGTAGGGGAAAGTTTTCATACCACATTTGAACAGGCTTTCAATACTACTATGGGCATGAAGGGCATCCCTTACTTGATTTTTTTATTCTAGATGGAGAAAATGTGATACGTTCAAAGTCTGTTCCATCCTTAGAACACGGAACACTTGACTAGGGCTGTTTTGTTCTGACTGCTAAACAAAATATGTTCCTATTTTATGCGTAACCATGCACAAACATATATTTTGTCACGATTAGTTCCAAGGTTAAAATAAAATACTCTGCCTATATACCTTTTGTGTAAATTCTTCATTTTAAAACTTTGCTTTTTACTTTGAATAGGTAGACATGTAACTCTTGTTGTCTATCTCTCAAGCAAGCCTGTTTTGTTTTTACATTTGTTCCTTTTTAAGAGATTGCATGTATATAATTTGATTCCTGCTTCTATGAATTTAAAAAAATCAAGATGGTAGAAGTAATGAAAGTAGCATTTTGAAGACAAGATTGAGTTAAGCTAGCAGCTTCAAAATCTTATGTCATAAGTCCTGCTGCAGAGACAGAAAAAGACATTAAGCATGCTTTAGATATTATTAATTCAACTTCAGTATCAAATCAAATCTTTATTACTGTTAAAACCAGCATAAGGAAGGTAAGGTACAAAAATAAAAAATAATACAATAAAAGTACATATAAAAATATATTAAAAGGTAAAAAAACTAAAATGGGGAGCAGAGTAAACTGTCAACAATATTCCTTATTTGTGGATATTTCTTAAGGCAAGGCATAATATGTCAGGGAGGGAATGCTTTTTATATTCAAGATAAAATAAGTATTTTACATGATCTATGGGAATAATTATGAAATATGACATTTACATATAGAATACTTATCAAATACAAACATGACATTGAGTACCTGAGCTTAATCTGGTTGACTGATGAACCAGTGTATCATTATATCATTAATTGCTTAGCTTTTGATGGATGCAATTAATTAGCAACTTCTAAACCTCTTTTCTACAGTATAAATGGATACACCTTCTCTTTTCTCTTATCTGTTCTGTTAACTTTCTGTTTGTTGGTTCTTCTTTTTCTGCAGAGAGAGAATCGCAGGCTTCAGGAAGCCAGCATGCGACTTGAGCAAGAGAATGATGACCTTGCTCATGAACTTGTAACAAGTAAAATTGCTCTACGAAATGACTTGGACCAGGTAAGAAGCCTTGCTCTAAAACTAAATTTCTGTGGAAATCAGAGTCCAATAGTTAAAACAAAGAAATAAATAAACCAAAATAGAAAACACCGGCCAGTCATTGCTGCGGCCTGCTGGCCAAGAGGCTTCAGCCCAGTAGTGGGCCACGGCACATAGGTTGGGGACCCCTGATCTAAGGGATTTAATATAGGATTATTATTTTCTTTTTCCCCTCCACTATATGGATTTTTTTAATATAATGGTTTCTTTGTTAAAGTGTATAATCATTTACTATTCAGTAATAATAGTAGCCAATATTATTACATATAATATTAAAACTGAAATGTTTTACAGAATTGAAAACTTTAAACCTTAATAAAATTATTTTAAAAAGCAGAGTTAGTGTTACGTTTGGATACTACAAGTATAAATAATTGTTAACTACTGGCAGAATAATAAAAATAATTGGATTGGAAATGTTGGCTTTGGATCTTTCAATATAGATATATGTATCACAGAGAATCTTTTACAACCCGAGTTCCAGAATTTGGGGGAGGGATAGACCCCAATTGCACCTATATCCATATGTTATTTATGGACCCATGTCTGCATTGCCCATGCTTATTCAGGGGATCTCATTGCTCAGTCCATGTCACTCTGAAATTCTCAGGCTGAAGATAAAGCAGATGTTTTGAATAAGGAACTGCTCCTGACCAAACAAAAACTAGTGGAAACTGAAGAGGAGAAGCGAAAACAGGAAAAAGAAACAGCACAGGTAAAAGGAGTTCCACTGATTCATGGGGTCATACCAAAGAGAAGGGAACAGAGAAAGTACCATTCTCTTAATGTAAAGAGATTTTGATTCTCTTAAACATTTAATGTACATTAATCTTGTTGTTTCAGTTACATAGAACAACCTTTCCTTGAGGTATTTGCTTTTTGAATATCACGAATGAAAATAGTTCCTAAAGTTCTTGGACAGATTTGAAACTCATATTAGGAAACAAATTAGTATGACTATGGTGTCTTTATTAATCAGTATGGTTAGCATAACTAGCAAGAGCATTAAGATGCTTAAGCTAATGTGTTCTGTCAGGTGCAAGAGTCAGGAGCCAGGATAGAGTTCAAAATTATTACAAGTTTATTTCATACTATCTATACCCAAGAATCTGAACTATTAATGTTTAAGGCGGATAGGCACCAGATAAAACAGACTTCAAGGGGTGCTGGACTTAGATCTCTTACGGGGGTGTAGATTCCAAACTGATGATGCATTTGACTTCACCCTTGGGCTCAGCTTGGTCATCTCCTACTTGTTCCTTTTGTTACCTATCCTTGAATTCTTGCACCTCTTGAATGAAAAATCAGAGTTAACACTATTTATATATATCAACATAAATCATATTTCAAAGGATTTAAAAAAAATTAGCTACAGCTGATTAATAGCCAATTCATTACTCTATATATTCAACACACTGGAATTAGTTTGAATGCAGGGTTAAAAATTTATGAGAGATCCCGGTGCAAGTCAATAACTTCTTGAAAGTGGGCAACAGAATTTGATTTTTAATGTGTGCCAGTGTGCTCACAGTAAAAAATGACAATAAAGGTTATCTTATCTCTTATCTTCCGGTTCAGGAATTTCACAATAAGGCACACTTTTATGTGATGAAATGACTTTTAATTAAGATAGCAATATTTTGTTATTCTAGAAATTAAATGGATAATTTAATCTCCTAAAATAAGTTATAGCTCAGCATTTTCAGTTTATTTATGTCCACATTTCTATCCTACTGCAATTCAATGATGCTCAGCAATGTACCAAAGATATGAAATGGTAGTATAGAACAGTAGCTTTTTTTAGATACAAAGTATGTTTCAAAATTGTTAGATATCTTCTAGTTATCTAGATTGTTTAGTTGTTTGACTAAGATTAGTGTTAATTGATTTTTTTTCTTTATGCAGCTGAAGGAGATCTTCAGAAAGCAGTTGGAGAAGGCGGAATCTGAAATAAAGAAGACAAGTGCAATCATTGCAGAATACAAACAAGTAATTATGTTGAATTTTGGGGGACAGGTGTTAAGTTTTCAGTTCCCTTTTAAGTTTATATAACTTGGAAAGATTCTGTTAAGTACATTAATTTCTAGGTAGAACTTTGAAACAGTATGGCCCAGGTGCTTTAACAGCATCAGAGGTACATGGAACCTTTGGATCTTTAAGAAATGCAGTACCTGACATGAAATCAACCGTTCAATTTTATTTGGAATTTCAAAATAGAATAAAGATTAGCACTTGTGTCCATTGACCACTCAAAGAACATTTTAAAAAGAATAAGCCTGAAATGTTTTTTTCCTGGATTTTCAAGTAATTTGAATTTTAGCATCTATGATTTGGTCTTGTCCAGCCATAGCTTTGTTTTGATTTCAAACTGTAGCAAATGTTTTTTATTTCATTTCTGCTATGTTTCTTTTTACCCTGATAATATATTTAGGGTTTTATTTCTGTATAATCCCTAATGCAGTTTTTTGTTAGTGTTTGTGTTTTAGTATTTTTAACTGAAAATACTAACATATAGGCGCTAATTAATTCCCAGTTCCAATCTCAACCTGTTATAAGTTAAAAATTTACTTTTTAGCCACCAACCAGCAAAGTCTAGTTGACAAGCATGTTTTCTCCATGTTCAAAATTTGCAATAGGCAATATTATAGATTGCTTATCATGACCCTCATACGAATAGTTGTGGTAGCTTAGTTTTAATAATCCTGGAAATATCATTCAGTTGAGTGTGAATGACCCTTGACAGAGTTGATACACTGTAAGGAACTGATTCATTTTAAAAATGTTGCTATTGTATTAAAGGATGCTTAATTTTTGAAATTTATTTGAAAAGGATGTCCTATTTAAAATATTCCACCTTCTTTTAGATTTGTTCCCAGTTGAGTAGCAGACTAGAAAGACAACAAGTAGCCAGTAAGGAAGAACTTGAAGTTGTAAAGGTGAGAATTGATTTCTCTTAGCTTATAACGCCTCACTTTAAATTTAAAGACACCTATGATTAAATCAAAGGAATGTTGAGATGTCT
The DNA here is from genome assembly GCF_001527695.2 of Protobothrops mucrosquamatus. Classification (NCBI taxonomy): domain Eukaryota; kingdom Metazoa; phylum Chordata; class Lepidosauria; order Squamata; family Viperidae; genus Protobothrops; species Protobothrops mucrosquamatus. The sequence continues at coordinate 65,459 of NW_015386370.1, read as the reverse complement.
ACTCTGGTGCAGCCTTTTCATCAAATCACCATGTAAAACTAATTTTAAAAAATCTACTCAAAAACCAAGACCAAATTGTTATATAACCATCACAGATACTTAGAAGAATTTCACAGGGTTCTAAAAACAACCTTCTAAGTACAGTTGACACTGATTACAAAGAAAGAGAAAAAGCACCCAGAATCCAAGGATCTGCAAAAGAAATGTGGGAGTTGTCAGCAGACATTACTAGTAATCAGAATAAGCAGGAATTAAAAAATGAATGAAAATAACTGGTTCAAACAGTAGAATCACAATAATCTTATATTATTCTCAATCATAATGTTTTCCAAAACATTACTGAACATATCAATAATACACCGGTTTATTGAACAACTAGAGTCTTACTAAGGGATGTCCATCAAATTGGCAAACAGTACAATACAAATTAGATTCTTTGTTAGCAAGTTCTAACAAAAATTAAACCAAGACATATTACAAACAAAGAAATGGGAACAGGTCTCCATCCTGTTTCAGTGAGGGCCCTAACTTTGTCTTCCATTTTTGCATCTGCAATCCAAACAGCCCATAGGCTACGCAAGTCAACAGAAGCAGCTCTTGAAAAATAATCGTGATCCCAAGATTAGTGCCGAAGAGCTAGCAATGAATCAGGTGCTAACTCTGTTGTGAACATTTTCTCATATCTCCTGTTCTTGCTCAGTTGGGCTACAATTTATTGCTCTCTTCTAACTGCCTTTTTCCATTTACTGAAGCACAGTATATAGGATGCTTCATTGTTCAGTCATTTTCCCACTAACACATAGGCGTACTCTTTAGAAAATACAAAATGACAATACTGCTGCAGTTTCAGTAAGTATGCTGTTCTCCTGTCAAGGGGCAACATGAACAAAATCTACTAGATTATTTAGTCTGGCCTGGTTTGCAGATGCGTCTCCTTATTTGGGTGTTGCTTCTTGACACAGTGAGAACCACAACTCTCTGCTTTCACATACCAATACACTAGTGTGTTATATATTCTTCCTTTTAAAAGTGTAAATTGGGAACATTCCCAAAATAAAAACTCCAGATAATCTTATAGTAATGGAAAGAGAAAAAAAGTTTCCTAGATCACTAGTTCTTCATTCCTTATATTATTACATTTATGTTAAATATATATATAAACTTTATATTATACAATTTTATAGTAATCCCAGAAAGAAGCATTATGCAGCATGGTATAGTATTAAAAATATAGTAAGGTATGTAGTATGATTATGTATGATATATAGTAAGATATGTTTCATACCCAGTGATACTCATAGTCTGTAATAGATTTACTCTTGTTAATGTCATATTAGATAATATTCTTGGCTGAGATGAACATGGATCATCTGATTTTATTTGCTCAGTGACTAGTCACCAGAATATCAGACTGATATAATGAATATGGTTGGACTTTTCTGATTTTATTTTTGCATCATGGTTATTAATTGGTCCTGTAATTGGCTATTTCAGGGAAAAGTGATGACTTGCAAACATTGTAGTGAAATTTTCAGTAAAGAAGGAACACTAAAAGTGCCTGCTGCTAAAGAAAGGTCAGGAGAAGATTCAGATGATGAGAAAGATGCTCTTAAGAAACAACTGCGAGAGATGGAACTGGACTTGGCACAGACTAAGCTACAACTTGTAGAAGCCAAATGCAAAATACAGGTAATGTTATTTTGGAAACATTTTGTTGCATTGTTAAATGTACTGATTGTCATTGCATCGCTCAACGTGCAAAGAATGGATTTTGTTTTTTCTCCTGCATGATGGTCTTTGAAAGTTAAAGGCTGTCCTTATGAAAGCCTTCATTAACAAAAAGGTATTATTTGTAGGCCTCATGAGATAAGGTAGCCAATAGCAATAACACTTAGACTTATATATCACTTCACAGTGCTTTACAGCCCTCTCTAGGCGATTGCTCCCAACAATCTGGGTCCTCATTTTACCAACCTTGGAAGGATGGAAGGCTGAGTCAACCCTGAGCCCATCAGGATCGAACTGGCAGTGAACTGAATTAGCCTGCAATATTGCATTCTAACAACTGTGCCACTACAGCTTCTAGTAGATGTATTAGGATATGCATATGACTTTGGGGAGACTAGAAACAGATCCTTTGCTTTTCTAACAAGCACCACCTTTGGTGCAAGAAGATGCAAATGCTGCTTTTCATATATTCTTACTTTTATCTTTTTAATTATTTGATTACATGTTTTGTTTTTATTATTTGTTTGTTTATATTTCAGAGATTTATTCATGATCAAAATCTTTCTAAGCAGGGCATAGATTAAATTTGATTTGATTCAGATCACTCCTAATACCAAAATTGTGACCAAATTTTATAAATATATTTTTGTTGTCTTTATAAGAATAGTTTCAAATGCCGGCAGCATGCTACATAATTACTGTAAGTTATTATTATAAAGTGGATATCTAAGTACAAAAGATCATTATTGGAGAGAACAGAAAAAGCTATGGAAAACAGCATATGATTAAGCTGAAAAAACATATGTTGATTTCTCCATAACATTCCATGATTAAGACAAAACAAGTATGCAATAAAAACCTTATTTTGAAGCATCCCATGTGTCAAGATAATTATGCTAATTATTAGGGTTTGTAAAGTCCACCCAGTCAAGTTTAGGAGTTTTATCTAGAAACAGTCTAATCTTGCAAGGATTGTTCCAGTGCTAGTTTGGTTTGAAATGATGTCATAGCAAGATTTAGAAAAATGGAGGCCTACTCTCCTATAGAATAGCAAGAGACAAATACAAGCCAAACCCAAGTCCTACGGCCATTCTTCGTAATACTGCATAGTTTTTATATCAGCATTAGAGGCAAGGCTGGCCAATTGTGCTCACCTAAATTTGGTGGAAAATTTGAGGAGTGAAAAGTTGATTTCCAGGAGCAACAACTGCTTTAACAAGTTTGGGCTATCAATTGGTCCCCTAGGAGAACTAGCTTTGCCTGGTTCTGAAACAGCAGAAGAGAGTCTTGATATTCTAGCAGAAATGGCCTCTAATCTTTGCACCTAAAGAATATCTGTTCAGGATATGTTTTTGCCTAGACCCAGGTATAATATATCTGTCAGGCTTGTCCCAGCTTGGACACTTAAGAAAGACCCTCGATTCCATTTGTAGCAAAAGGTACAAGTGGTTACAACATAAGAAAAGCTGGATCTGACTATTCCCAAGCAAAGCCTGCCTTTTCCCCTTCTCCCAGGCTCTACCCACTTGACCAGTTTATAAGTGTCCAATAGTATTCAAATTAGGTGTTTTGGTAAAAGCTTCAGGGTTTGGCACCTCTTTTGGTAGGCTTTCGCATTCCATTCTCACACTCTCATGTCCTTGGTTCTACTGGTCTCTTCTGGACTAGCACCTCTGGTTCCTGTCATTCCTCCTCCCTACATCCCCATTCTNCCCCCCCCCCCCCCCCCCCCCCCCCCCCCCGTGTTTTATGGCAGGATGTCAGTGAAGAGAAACAGGCTGAAGAGATTACAATGACACACCTGACAATATTACTTATTTGGTCAAAGTGAACTGTAAGGATTTTTCCTTTTATCTTATCATCTCAATAGTCTTGTCAGATAAGTTGAGGTGAGAGATAGCATATGCTGAAATTCACTTTAAATTTGGAACTCTCATCATCCCTAATGGCCAACGGAGGATAATGGGACTTGCAATCTCTTGCATCAGGAGGGGCCCACCATTTTTTATTTACATTTGTTCTTCATGCCAGCTCAGATTACTCTGCTATATTAAACCATTCTTTTATCAGCACTAAATCCATCTCTTTCCTTAGGAACTGGAACACCAGAGAGGAGCACTTATGAGTGAAATTCAAACTGCCAAAAACTCTTGGTTCAGCAAAACTTTGAACTCTATCAAAACAGCAACAGGCACACAGCCTCTACAGCAGCCTCAACTCTCGTCGTCACCTAAAGAAGGCAGCACATAGTTCCAGCTGCACCCCATGCAAAAGAGCACAATGGACTAAATCAGCTGAAGCCCCCTTGGTGGTTCTTCCAGAGAACTTGTTCAAAGGGGAACACAGGGGATCCAGCTGGGGAACCAGTTCCTTCTGTGTCTTTCATTTGTTTTAATGTGGCCCTTTTTAGAGGGAAGTTCTATAAAGGTTCTGTTTCATGTGGAATACTCTTCCCAGCTGCCTTGATGGAAGCCCCATCTCAATTCTTTCATATTTTACCTGTCGTTTGTAGGCCTAGATGTTGAAACATGGATAATTTAGAACTACTTGTTCCATACATTGCTAAAATTATTTATATTTTTTAAATCTTTCAAAAGAATAAAGGAGAGCAAGGTAGAATAATTTGTCAGAATGTCACGGTTTGCTGGTATCTCAGAACAACTTCAGAAGGTTTACAGCTCTCACTCCTCCTGGCTGTTATTTTAAGGTTTGAGTCTCAGGCTACATTAACAATATAAGTGGGAAAACGGAAATTCTAAAAAAAGAAAAAATAAGTTATTAAATAAGAATATGCAGTAAAACATTTTTCTTTCCATATGTTGCCTTTAAGATTTCTATAATTTACTTACATATTGCCATTGCTCTCCCCAACCCCAATACTGTACCCTTTGCCAATCTGCAGATTATGGACATAATCTAACTTTTTTTTTTATGAGCAGTGACCTTTAAAATGAACAAAATAGGTAAATTTTAATGGGGGATGGCACCCTTGGTGCTTTTGCACTGTTTCCATTAATATTAATAGGGTTTGTACAGGAGACAAAGTATTCATGTCCAAAATGCATAAAGAAAAGCTAATTTATGATTGATAGAGCAATTTTTGAAATGATTCCTGTGTCTCTCTGGAAATCATACTTGTTTTGTATCTTTCTAAAGTGCAAAAAAGCATTTGTTACATTTTTGAATTGAACATAAAATGTTTATAAAATTGCTTATTTCATGGATAAATTGCTTACATCGATGGATTTTTTAAAATTATATATAATGTGCATAATATCTTGCAGATCGACATCACCACCAAATGACTATTAGTTATGTATTTGGTTTTCATGCTATGAATAACATTCCAAGGTTCTATTCATTTTAATCCAAATTAACGCAATAGACTTTTAGTCAGTTCTGTAAAATAAAGTTTAATTACGCTGGTTCTGTGCTTCTTTGCTAGACATAATTTGCAAATATGAACTCTAAGGAGTATCATAAAGTTTCCCTTCCCCATGATAACTGAGGTCTGGTAAAGGAATAGCTAATGCCAGTTAACTGTTGCTGACTTCCTGTTTCAAGTGATCTGAGAGGCTCACTGCTAAGCTAGAATCTGGTTGGGCTTTTGTGGCTGTCTAATGCAAAATTGGGTGCCACAGAAAACATTCATGGCAACACAATCTGTTTTGATTTTTACATGAACCTGAAATATCCATGATGTTATAATCCAACCGCTTTTAAGGTTTAGAAATAAGTATGAATTAACTAAAATTATTGGTTGTGATGATCTGAAAAGAAAATGTCTCTGGGTTCTAAGGAATTTTGGAGCCCTTTTAGATAGTTCATGAGGCCCAGTTCAAATGCTTGAATTGCAGTGTTGCATTAGTGATATTGGGAGGTTGGCAACACATTGAGGGTTGACTCAAAGGAATCTTAAGATCGTCCCACTTTTGAGAATCAGAATCTAAGTCTAGAGTGATCTTGAGAGGGAAAGGCCTCCATCAGTTCTCTGCTGTTGGAAGCAATTTTGTGGAGCCTTAAGTTTGAACAGGCTAGTATTTCCTATGCTCTCTTAAGGAGACCAATTGCTGCTTCATCAGTGGGCAGTGATTTTGGGCAATTGTCTACATAGAAGTCTTTCTCTACAAAGTGTCTGATGTCTGGCCCATAAACTGACTTACCTTTCTGAGCTGAGTGTCTGAGCCCCGAAAATAGCAACTGTGTGTGTGTGTGGGGGGGGTTATTGCCAAAGATATACACCCTCATGTGGTATTCCGCAATGTCTTTGAAAGGGTCGTTGTCTCTGAACCAGAAGAACCTCAAGAAATTCCTGTGTTCCTCTTTAATGAGGAAGCTGTGGAACATCTGCTGGATGTCTGCCATGAATATGACAGAATTTTTATGAAAGCACAGGAGTCCTTCCATGAGTCTGTTACTAAGGTCTGGGCCTGAGGGAAGATGTCATTTAGTGACACTGTCAGATCTGCCATTACATCGCTTCAGCTTCGCTGCGCATTGGTGGCATCCTGCAATAAAAGGGTTGAGGGGGAAGTAGGGCAAGGGAACACAGGGAGGGGGGAATGACAGGAAACAGCGGTGCCAATCAGAGACAACAGTTGAGAGATCCAGAGACACAAGTGAGAATGGAATGCAAACACCCATCAGAGGCGCCAAACCTTAGAACTGTTACCAAAACACTTAATTTGAATACTATTGGACACTGACCAGATGACCAAGGGGGAGGTCCTGGGAGAAGGGAAAATTACCCAATTTATACCTAAATAGTCAGATCTGCCTTTACTTACACTGTAAACATTTGGCCTTTAGTAAAAGCATATATTTTCTCTACAAATGGAGTTGAGGCTTTTTCTTTCCTAAATCTCCAAGTTGGGAGATTTAGGAAAGAAATCTCTCTCTCTCACACACACACACACACCTTCTTGCTTACAGCTGGAGTCAAACGCCACTCTAATCTGGCATACCCCAAATAAGGGCAGGTACCAACATTCCTTATCGTCGTTAGGCACGGGCTAATTCAGCACAATCATTTTCAAGTAGCTTTCCCATGAAAGCAAAGAAGTGATCTCATTTCTGGTTTTCTCAGGAAATTGCATCTGAGAGAAGCAAACCACTTAAACACCTGTTCCTTATTAGGCACTGTCTTTTGGAGTCTAAATTAGAGGGGTGCAACCCAATGATCTGACTCTTCTTTTATTACTACTTGTTCCATTATTTGTAGGAAGAGTCTGTCCTACAGAGACATTGCTGGTCTTCCTTTATTCTGCAAATGACAGTGTACCCTACGTGGTCTTGGTCACTGTGAAGGGACAGGGCACATGGGTGCTATTTGGCAGGTCCTTTATGAGGAAGTGATTGTGGCATGGTTGGAAAAGAATGGATGTTGCTTATCAAGCGTGCTGGTAAACATGGTACTAACTGAAGCGGGTTTGCATATGGCTCCCAGACAGATGTCCCCTATGATGACCCACCAATGCTCAAGCCTCTGAGCGTTAAGGAGTGTTGTGGGAACCATTAATCTGCTCTCTTACTTTGTGGACCTGTAAGATGTCTCTTTCCAGGAGCAGGTTATTTGGGCTTCCTCGTCCCATTCTGAGAGGAAATGGGCTATGCATCTCAGATGGGATTGGTGCACTGCTGCATCTGGTGTGGGGATTTCTGCCTGTCGATCTGGAATCTGGTTGCACTAGCTCAAGGTAGGCAAGAGTAGACAAGTACGGCCATCTATGGATTCTATGTTGAAGACAGTAGTCTCCTCCCCACCAACTCAGCAGTGCCTGCACAGGTCCTGAGGGAGTAAGAGGAGCTAGGACCCTTGATGCTGAAAATGTCAAAAAAGGTGGACTTGGCTAGAGATGTATTGCTTTGATCATCTAGAATAGCATACATTTTTTTTTGTAAAAGTTCTATTGGTTTTTTACAATAACAACCTTAGTGCCTGGTGTACAGCGTGTTGTCTTGGTTCATAAATTTTTTAGAAAAGAATATACAATTAATAATAGTTAATAAACAGTAGGAATTTCTTTGTTTCTCCAATTTTGAGCATAGGTCAGTCTGGCGGCCGTGAAGATGTGTAACATTAGATAGAGTGTTCCTTTATCATATTTTTGTATAGTAATACCATGTGCGGACATGGACAGGCTAACTATGGAATTAAAGGACAAGACGGAAACAGATTATTTTGGAATCTGGGACAAATTTTACTGTTGGTATGAGTCAAGAAGAACTGGTCGGGTTTTGAGTTAAAGTTTAAATTTGTGGTATATAAAATTATGTGTTAATACGTAGAGAGATGTATATTTAGAACTTTAAATATGATA
>NW_015386370.1:51230-57172 GCF_001527695.2 Protobothrops mucrosquamatus | reverse complement strand
GAGTCAAGAAGAACTGGTCGGGTTTTGAGTTAAAGTTTAAATTTGTGGTATATAAAATTATGTGTTAATACGTAGAGAGATGTATATTTAGAACTTTAAATATGATAAGGAACGAATTACTAGGATCATGTATACTGGAACGTCATGTCATGTCCCTTTTTGTTTTAATTGTTTTGTCAATAAAATTTAAAAAAAAAAATAAAAAAAAAAATAGTTAATAAACAATAATAATTAATTTTTATATTTCCATAATTAGTATATCAATTAATATTTCCTTGATTTTCTCTTCACTCAGTAGTATTCTCCTATAACATTAAACAAATATAATTTCTAACTGATATTTTCCATATTTAAATGATTAAATAAAAACATTTTCTTCTATATTTATACCAACAATAGTAGCGTCCATATATAGCATTTTTTTCTTATTAGCTTATGTTATTTTCGTAAGAGTCATCTTATTGATTCACCATGTCTTATTTTCATAAATCTTGTTTAAGCTCAGTTTCTCCATAATATTCAAACAATTCTTGTCAATCATATTTTTCCCAATATTTAACATCTAAATATCCAAATTTTCCATTTAAATATATCATCCCAGTGTTTTCATATTTCAACTTTATCATTATTATTATTATTATTATTATTATTATTATTATTATTAACATCTATCCATAACATCTTACTAGTCAATTTATATTTCACTTCTATTTGTAAAAATTAATTAAATCACTATATATCCTTTTCTCAGAGTTCTTATTAAGCCTAATTTCCCCTCAATATTTCAATCATTCCTTAATTCTAAATCTTTTCAAACTTGTCTTTAAAATTCAAACTTTTCCTTCACTTACATCATCCTAATATTTTTACATTTTGTATCTTATCAAAAAATACTATATTACTTATATCTCTTATCCCACTTATTCTAAGACCCCTTTATGGCCAAAGTTATTTGTTTATTTAGCCATATTCAAACAAGTGTTTACTCATATAATATTCCATCTGGTAGGGCGAATCCAGTCTCTTCAGCCCGTCTCTAATCTTCTTCCTTTGCAAAATTACTTTCCAAATTAATATTTTCAACTTGTCCAGTTCTTGTATTTTTGTAGTTATTGTTAGGAGTAGAGGATATATAGTAGATAGGATGTATGCTTTTTGTCTCCCAAACAATGATTCTCCTAGCAGTGTCCATTTTGTTAAGTCTTCTTTCTTCTCAGGTTTATTTTGACGTTCTAATGCAGCAATGGGCAAACTATGGCCCGCGGGCCGTATACGGCCCGGCGGCCGTTTCAAGCCGGCCCGCGGAGCACTAGATAATGTATTCATTTATTCACCTCATGCTGTGTCTAGTGAGGTGAATAAATGAATAAATTATCTAGTGCTCCCGGTGGCTGGCTAGGGAGTTGCAAGGAGCTGGATTGGCTGGGCTGGCCAGCAGCTAGTGGGGGAAGAGGGNGCATAAAAGTTTTGTAAAATAACTCTTTTTATGCTTTTCTACCTTAAATTAATCTAAACATTTAATGTTACAAATGTAAATTTAATTTATATTAATTCACACATACACACCGTCCATCTACTCTTGGTCCGGCCCCCGGGTCCAATATATGAACCCATTGCGGCCCTCGAGTCAAAAAGTTTGCCCACCCCTGTTCTAATGCATAAGGTATCTTTTCCATATTTATTGTTGTATTCAAATCTTGTAAGTTTTTTCTTGTTTGTATTAAGTTATGATTCCCTTCATTTGTAACTTCACCAGTTAAGTCATTTTTTTTCTAGTTCACATTCTGTTGTCTGGATTGTTTGTTCATTCTTTACCATCATTCTTTGGATGTTTTTTGATTGTAGATTTAAGTTAGAAGTATATTCACTTATAGTATCAAAGTTATGTTTAATCTCCTCATGGTTTAAGTCTATTGTAGTTTGTATCTGTCATAGCATTGCATACATTTAATCTTGGAAAGTAGTTGTCTTGTCTTGAAGTGTTTCTAAAGGTCTTTGATCTTTCAGGCTAAATCTTTCAGGAGTAGATATTAAGTGTGATTTTCTATCATTTTTTGATGAGTATGTCATATCCATGTTGTCTCCCCAGTAAAATCAATGTTTTATAACAATTCTTTCTTTCAGGAGTCAATTGTCAATTCAATATATTTAGCCAGCTTAAATCCTTCCTGTAACTTCCCTTCTTTTTTTTTTCAAATATAAATTTTTATTATTTTCATCATAAAAAAAAGCACATCACAAATACATCACAATGTAAAAACCCTACCCCCCCACCCCCCCGGACTTCCCAAACCAAATCCCAGGCTAATATTCAAATATAGGTAAACAAATATTAATATCTCTAACTCCACAAACTCTATTTATAAACAATCCGTCTCCTCCACATTAATAAAAAAATTATACATTTAAGTAATTCAAATACACCAAGGTCTATATCAATTCAGCAGGTATCACCAGTAACTCTTCCTCTCTNAGTTCTCACCTACATCGTCCATATAGGACGACTCGGGAACTCAACTCCTACCCCGGGCAGCTCACCTATCCCCTTATGCCCAGGGGAAAGGTATCAAGCCATTTGACAGCTGATGCTAGCTGTCAAACCGGCTTTTACGCGAAACAGGCGGGAGGCAGCAAACAGCTGCGACCGACGAAGACGCCTGCCACCGGAAGTCACTTCCCTTCTTGATAATTTGTCATAGAGCAAAGTTTTTAAACAGTTCATAAATTTAAACCACAATCAAAGTATTTCTTTTCCTTCAAACACTTTCCAGCCCAGTATGCAATCTCTTGTCTGTTCCTTAGCAACTATCTTCTTAAAGGTTATTAGAGTTCACAGGAATATAAACACTCAAAGACCCACTTGGACCTGTTTCCCACAGAAAAGGGGCTTGATTGAAGAGTTTAATTAAAAAGAAATAGAGGGTGCTGTGCATGAGTTCTCTCTCTCTTTCTCTCTCCCTTTCTCTCTCTCCCTCTTTCTCTTTCCTCTCCCTTTCTCCCTCTTTTTCTCTCTCCCTTTCTCTCCCTTTTTCCCTCTTTCTTTCTTTCCTCTCCCTCTCCCTCTCCCTCTCTCTGATCTTCTACTCATCTGGCAAGCTGGCTTCAGGCTGTTCTCCAACAAACTGACACACATTTTTATTGGGCTGGCTCTCTCCTACCCTTCCTGCTTCCTGCAGAGACGCAGCCAAGGCAGGAGCCCCACCCAATAATCTTGTCAGCTTGTCGGAGAACAGCATGAAGCCACTCTCTTTTTTACACACATGCACACATACAAACACAGAGAGAGAGAGAGAGAGAGAGAGAGAGAGAGAGAAGGGAAGTCCAAATGCATCTCTCTGTCTCTGCAAATGGCAGAGGAGGCTGGGAGCTGGAGGAGAATGCTCAAAGAGCCACATGTGGCTCCGGAGCCGCAGGTTGCCGACCCGTGGGCTAGACGCTGGCATGTAGCTAGCCTTTCTCCTGTCGGGTTCAGAGGGCTTTCCCCAGATCAAATGAAGCGATTGCTGTCGCTATGTGATCAATGGGGCGCTCCTCCTTCGTGGTCACCTCTATGGGGCGACTTCGGACCTATACAGGGTCCCCCTGGCAGGGCGAAATTAGCCATGGGGAGTGGAGGTCTGCTCTCGCACAGCCATGCGCTACGAGCACAAACTGGAAGTCCCCACAAACCAGAAGTCCCCTAGAATAGCATACATCTTGATGGCCTTGTTCCTCTGACCCTTCGGATACACTCTCACTGGACAGAGTTTTGAAAAAGACCTGCCACCTGCAGGATATTTGCATATCTCTGTACACTGAGAGGTGACTACTGGTGTGTTTGAAACAATGTTCTTCTGCTCCCCACGTTGCCTGTTGGCATCGTCAGCTGGCTCGTCGGTCCAAGGAGCTGGGCTGGGGTATAGTGCTGTGTTTGGGCTGTGGTTTTGCACTCTGCATGTTACACTGACCTTACAGTCCTTGGCAAGGTGTGATGCGGATGAGCAACACCTGAAGCAGATGTGATTCTCTTTTAGGAAGGCTTTGCGGTCCTCTAGAGACTTCTCTCTGAAGGCTCTACATTTCAGAAGAGGAAGCGGCTTCTTATGTAGAGGGCACTGCTTCTCAGGGTCTCCACTTTTGCCATCTGGGTGAGAGGAGTCTGGTGACCTGTAAGGCGAATCTGATGAGGGATTAGTTTTAAACACTGCCATTGGTGACCTGTTCAACTTGGAGCCAGGAGGTCTGGTGTATGCCAGTGTGCGGTCAAAATCAGGATCATTCATGACTTTCGCTTGCTCTGAGACAAAGTCCACAAATACACTGAATGGTTGAAATGGAAGCTTGGAATTGTCTTATGCTTGAACCCGTATGTAACCCACTTGTGTTGTAGGTCGTGAGAGAGCTTCAAGACTATGGGTCTAATCCCCCTGGCTGTGTCCAAGAAAGAGGACTGGCAGATCACCCTTTTCTTTGGCAGCTTGTTGCTCTTGCAACAAATCCTTGAGTTCTCTGAGCTTTTGGTACCCCCTGCTGGTTATCTTAGGGAAATCCTCAACTTTCTTAAATTGCCTCTTCAATTACCTCTGCTAAGCAACAACACTCCTCTAATCTTTTCCTGCTCATCTTAAGACCAGTTTCTGGCATTCTATGTTAATGTTCCTGATCCTCCTAGCATGCTGAGCAGAGTCTTTCCCAAGCCATTGGACTAAGAAGTCCATCTCCTTGGTGTATATTAAGTCGAAACGCCTTACTGTACTTTGGAAGGATGATCACCAGGCTCTTTCTGTCCTAATGGTGGCAATGTGCAGATGATTCTTGTGATACCCTTTGATTCCTGTGGTGACAGGGCGTCTTCTGTTGATCTCGAATGCTGGTACACGTATTCTGAAGTGTGCTGCATAGGATCTTGCTCCCCATGCTCTGAGCCTAGCACGTTGCTGGGGACACTACGCTTCTTGTCAAAGTCTGTAGCTGCTTCTAGGGCTTCTGCCACGGCAGCTGTTGCTTCCCTTTCTATGGCAATCTTCTCCCTTGCCACTTCCAGGTGTTTGTTCTATCTTTAATTGCATGTCCTGGTCAGGAAAGGCGGCTTGTTTCTTGGCTGCTTCAGTCTTTGCGTGGGCAACGGGGCCATGCTGCTGATGGTTGCTTGGTGCTACTGAGCATCTGCGACCTGCTCTTGCATGAGGATGCTTGGCTGCAGGATATCGTGCCACAATTACACAGAGATTGGTGGAAGCCCATGCCATATAAACTTAGAAATATCCATCTACCATTGTTTAAATGGAGTATCAGTTGCAAGTATTGGTAATGTCTGAAACAAAAAAAAGCATTTTTTTAAATAACTTAATTACAGAAATTCTATCCAATAATCATAATTGCAGTTTATTCCATCTCAGCAAACCCTTTTCTGATATCATTCCAAAGAGGCACATAATTATTTTGAAACAGTTTTGCATTAGTATTTGCCAATATAACCCTCAACCTTACAACTAAACTTTTTAGTCAATAGGTCACCATCCTGAGAGGTCATATTCTTAATAAGCATTGTTGCTTTCTATTTAAAACCTGCCAAAACCCCAAATGGCAAGATGCTAATGAAAAAGGAGGTTTGGGTTTACGAGATTTGAAATTGTATTTTGACACTTGTTGTTTGGTCTGGCTAAATGAGTGGGTGAATTTTCAGAATAAGAGGTTATGACTTAAAGGGCAATGAATTAAGATTTAGATGGCACCGCTATTTATGGTATGAAAAAAAATAAAGTATCTAGACCCATACCAGTCGGGCTTCAGGCCGGGACACAGCACGGAAACGGCATTGGTCACGTTGGTAAATGATCTCTGGAGGGCCCGGGACAGGGGTTATTCCTCTGTCCTTGTGCTTTTGGACCTCTCAGCAGCTTTTGATACTGTGGACCACGGTATCATGCTGCGGCGTCTCGGTGAGTTAGGAGTGGGAGGCA
>NW_015386370.1:43720-50635 GCF_001527695.2 Protobothrops mucrosquamatus | reverse complement strand
GACATGGCTTTTTCAGCAAGCGGGACTGACCTAGGGTGAATTTTAAATAGGGACAATTTTAAAGATTTTAATAAGACACAGCTATAAATATTTGGTTTTTAATTGGCTTTTATAGGGGAAATGTTTTATATTGTTTTAACATGCTGTGAGCCGCCCTGAGTCCCATGGGGAGAAGGGCGGCATATAAGTTAATGGAAATTAAATTAAATTAAATTAATTAAAGTAAATGTTGATTTTAATAAGAATTTTGTTAGTAGTGCCATCCTAAGAGTTAGGAATAAATATAAAACAAGGTTTTCCGTGAAGAGGCCTCTTTGAAGCCAGACTGGTGGACTTATGGTCAAATAATATATTTTAATTTTGGTGATTCTGTCCTTAAGTCTAAGGAGAAGTTAGAATCAAAAGAACGAATCTGCTATTGGTTTAATCAGGGGTTCTCAACCTTGGCAACTTTAAGACTTGTGGACGTCCACAAGTCTTAAAGTTGCCAAGGTTGAGAACCCCTGGTTTACATATTTACAATTGAAAGAGGCTAAGTGCCGGCGTCTGAGCTGGTTGCAGTCTCTGTGTAACCTTTTACTAGAAGCCTCTCTAGCTGCGCTCTGTGGTAAGAAAGTGGCTGTAATAGCCGCTTGCAGGCTGTCTGCAGATCGTGTTGCCCAGGGGTAGGCAACCTTGGCTCTTTTATGACTCGTGGACTTCAACTCCCAGAATTCCTGAGCCAGCATGGCTCAGCTTGGAAACCTCTCCCTTTCCCTCAGCATGGCTGGCTCAGGAATTCTGGGAGTTGAAGTCCACGAGTCATAAAAGAGCCAAGATTGCCTACCCCAGGTAGATCAGGTAAAACTAAAGGAAAACAATGTAGCCTCCCTGGTACCTCCCAAGGCCCAGCCTGCCTAAAAGTACGTAGGGAGGAGCCGCTAACCGGCCACGCTCGACGATGGATCCAAACTGCATGCTGGAGAACTGCGAGGGGCTTCCCTGCCCGGCGAATAGAAGCTGGAACGACCTCCCTCCCTTTATCTCTCCCGTCAAGGCTTGCAACAGGAAGTGACGAGACAGGGAAAGGCACGGACAGAAAGGCACAGTACATTGGAACAAGCAAGCCCGGTTTGTCTTGCCCGAACGGCAAACGCTGGACCGAACAACCTGGCCTGCTTAGCTTCTGAGCCCAGGCATGGTAGTCCAAGGCTGCCACCTGCTGAGGCAAAATGCAACAAGACTGCATAATAGGGCTAACGGTGCGAAGTCCAAAAATCCTGACGCCAAATAGAAGACTGCAAAACGTGGTAATTTTTGTATTGTTTGGCTCGATCTACTGAGCGGCACAGTGATGTAGTTTTTGGGAAACAAGACAGGAATCTTCAGACTTTACCTCTATTGCCTGTTTAAATAGCTCTACATTTCAGTCAACCCGGAAGCTATACAAGAAAGCGAAAGTTATATTTCTTTTTCTAGATCAGGGGTAGTCAAGCTTGGCTCTTTTATGACTCGTGGACTTCAACTCCCAGAATTCCTGAGCCAGCTAAGCTGGCTCAGGAATTCTGGGAATTGAAGTCCACCAGTCATAAAAGAGCCAAGGTTGACTGCCCCTGTTCTAGATTTATGTTGCTAAATTCGCGTTTCTTCTGCTTCCGGTAGGAAGACGTCCCGTCATTGGCTGGGCGAGCAGACAAATACTGAGGGTTCTGGGAGGCCGGGCAGAATCGTCGGGAAAGTTCGAGAGGGGAATCTGTGCGGCTGCGCCAACGCCTGGCCCTGAATAAAAGTTGACCATCAAATAAGCTGGTGCTCCGCTCAGAGATGGAGGAGGTGAGAAAGAGGGTAGCTCTATCCCTGCAGGGAGACCCATATCCGAGCTGACGGGGTGGGGAACAACCCTTCGCCGGCCTGGGCGGTCCGGCGTGTTGGATGGTGGGTTAAGGGCATCGCCGGGGCTTAGGATGTCAGAGAAGTCAGCGGAGGGATGCTCTTGCACAGAGGTGGACCCACGAGAATTCATCTCTCTTTATATAGATCAGGGGTAGTCAAGCTTGGCTCTTTTATGACTCGTGGACTTCAATTCCCAGAATTCCTGAGCCAGCTTAGCTGGCTCAGGAATTCTGGGAGTTGAAGTCCACGAGTCATAAAAGAGCCAAGCTTGACTACCCCTGATATAGATGATAGAACCAGAATGTTTCTAGTCCAGAATTATTAACTTTCCCCCCCTTCAGTCAGGCTTGATTCCTGGCTGCTGGCTGGACAAGTCCCTGCAGTTTTCTTGGCAAGGTTTTTCTGAAGTGATTTGACAGTGCCTCCTTGCTAGCGCTAAGAGAGAAGGGGACTGGCCCAGCTGGCTTTGTGTCTTAAGTCAAGACTAGAGTTCCTAGTCTCTTGGTTTCTAGCCTGGTGCCTTAACCACTACACCGAAGTGGTTCTCTGGTTCAGATTTTAGGTGACCTTAAACCACTTCATCTCCTTGCCATAGTCAATCTCTTCATTCTGTGGGTAAATTCTCTTTTTACAGGACAATGGTCAGTGTTGCTGTGCTCTCCATTTAAGTAATTTGAATGCTGTTGTAATTCTTTCTAAATGTCAGGTAGCCTGGTTTTATCCTTTAGTTTGTCTCTGGGGTTTGATCTTTATTATTCCATTTTTTATAAGCTTGCCCCTCAAGCAGATGTTGATAGAATATTTGATAGAAATGCTAATTTGTATAATCAATGTATTCCGTGCAGCTACAGAAAGATTTGGAAGAAGTGAAGGAGCTTTTGAAAATGGCAACAAGAAAGAGAGTACATGACTTTCTGCTGGCAGAAAAAAACAAAATAGAGAGAGAAATCAAAAATCGGCAGCCACTCAAACTAAAAGCTGAAGGATCTGAAGAAGAAAAACCAATAGTCACTGGATACACAGTGAAAATCAACAATTATGGTAGGAATGGATTTATTTTTCCTCATTACAGAATGCAGTAGAAGAAAAGATTGTAGCCATCACAGTACTACAATAAGCTGCATAAATTGCTTCAAACCTACATTTCAATCTAGGAGTGATTTGCATTGATATTAATAATTGTTACAAACCCCCTTTTTGAAAATACCGGAGTTAAATCAGCTATTTGTATTGAATCCAGTATAGATTAGATAGGAGTGATATTAAATCTATACCTCAAACTGTATAAGATGCTTGACTCAATTTTTCCCATTGGAAACAGTCATACATGCTATGCTAATGCTAACTTGGGAAATTAGTGAATTTTCTTGACATTAGCATAGAAAGCAGACTCTGATGTCTACTTATATGGAACAAAAGTCTTTTAAGAAAACAAGCATGAAAAAGTGTGAGTTGTACTGAGGTAATTCTGAAGATCGGTTCTAAGAGCGTGATGTTTCAACTCTGTTGCAGCTCTTTTTCAACATCAAGTGAAGTCATAGAACTGTAGATCCAATTTAGTACCTTTGTTCCAAAATAATTGAAAAATATTCTGTGGGATCAGGGAGGCAAGGGAGTAATCAGAAGAATTATTGTTCGGGGGAAAAATAGTTGTCAGGAAAAGCTAAAGAAGCTTGACTAAATTTTGAATATAGTTGGAGTTGAAAAGATGCCAAGATGCTCATACCACAGTTATTAGGAATTTAGACTGGATCTTTGAGGTGTTGGGTCTCTTTAGTGAGAATGCTTCAAATCATTGAAAAGGTAGGTTGTAAC
Organism: Protobothrops mucrosquamatus; assembly: GCF_001527695.2. Lineage (NCBI taxonomy): Eukaryota > Metazoa > Chordata > Lepidosauria > Squamata > Viperidae > Protobothrops > Protobothrops mucrosquamatus. Next base: position 46,948 of record NW_015386370.1, on the reverse strand, counting down.
TTCTACTCTATAAAGATAGTTATAGCAGCAAGAACATAATTATTGCCTGTGCTGTTGGCAAATTCAAAAATAGTTTGGTAATCTTAAGAGCCAGAGATGTGATAGCCTTATTGGCTTTCACCTCAAGGTTTAAGTTTAGAAGATACTTCCAATTTCCTGACAGTTAGAACAATTAATCAGTGGAACAACCTGCCTCCAAAAGTTGTGAATGCTCCAATATTGGTAGTTTTTAAGAAGAGACTGGACAGCCATTTGTCTGAAATGGTATAGAGTTTCCTGCCTGAGCAGGGGGTTGGACTAGAATTTTATTATTATTGTTATATTTAGATGCCTTGATTTGTTCTGTATTAAAAAAAATGTCTTCCAGCAGTGGTCCAACTTGCAAATCTTATAAATGAAAACCACTACTTTTGTTTGGGCAAAGCTGATTATAAGGCTTTATTACTTGTATGAGCAAAAGGTTTGGAAGCTCCATATAAGCTTGTGAGGTAGATAGGGTTGTTTCATCACTATAAAAGAGAAGTGAAACTAGCTTTGGAGAATGGAATTCTGTTTTTGTCAGAGCTTGAAATACAAGTGGATATAAAAATTGAAGCAAGCTAGTACCCTTGCTTAAATACTTTTTAAATGGGATTTAGGACAGAAAAGTAACTGAAAAGGCATGTCTAACCTGTATTGAGATATACAGTCTTTATAATCAAAGGGAGAAACTGAGAGTCAATAACTTTAGATGTCAATTTTATCCATATCCTATTTCTAGGCATTGAATCAAATGCTGCCTTTAAATTGATAATAGTGATGTTATAAAATAGCTAGAATATTTTTCCAGTAGATGGGACACAATACAGTGGCATCAGCCAATTGGGATATATCCAGTAACTGGATTATAATCTACTTCTTACGTTTAGGAGGCCAGTTGTGTAATAATTTGCTGGATCCATTTTATCTCCTTTCTTGTAATTTAACCTGAAATTGACATCCTCCAGTTTGTAAAGATTTGCAAAGAGTGAAGTGTATGAGTGAATAGGTTGCCAGTACTGTGACCCATTTGCTTTTGATAGTTTCAGTATGGGAAAATGGAGATAACTGGAAGATCATGTGAGGAATTTATTCTTTTTGATACTTTGTCCTTAGAAATGCTAAATGTTGAATTCTTTCAAATGAATCTTAAAATGTTCTGGAAACCAGTGCAGCTGACCAAGCACTGTATGCCTTGATTATATTGACTGGCTAATTAAATCATCAGCTCAAATGTGAAAATTGTTAAATGCAGATATATAAAAAACATGGTTTCTGATACGGTAGGTATGTGAGGAACAGGATTGCTCCACAGAGCATGTTTAAATGTGACTGAAGGAACTATTCAATTTGAGGCAGTGAAGTGCACAGAAGACTGCTGAGGACCATCAAAATGCTTTATTTGATTTTTTTGATAGATTCTGGGCTGCAATTCATTTTATATAGTAACCTTGAAAGGACCTTAATTGAAACAAATGATGTCTTCAAAGTTTCGCATAATCCTATTTCTGTGGGTGGGGTAGCCATTACCTTTCTAGTCTTTATTTTTATGTCTAATCGGATTTTTAAAGCTTGTTTCAGAATTAAAATAAACTTGATTTAGACACATGATCTAGATCAGTGTTTCTCAACCTTGACAATTTTAAGGCATGTGAACTTCAACTCCCAGAATTCCACAGCCAGCAATGCTGGCTGTGGAATTCTGGGAGTTGAAGTCCACATGCCTTAAAATTGTCAAGGTTGAGAAACACTGATCTAGATGGAATGGGTGGCACACAAATCTAATAAAGTTTACATAAATAAACATATTGAAATATTATTTAAAACTGGTATTCCCTTTTTAATATCCAAAATGCTTTTTCATTCCTTTAGCATGGGATCAGTCTGATAAATTTGTGAAAATCTACGTCACATTAAGTGGTGTTCAACATCTGCCAGCTGAGAATGTTCAGGTGCACTTTACAGAAAGGTGGGCTTTTGTTTTTTGATAGAATGTGTAAGCAACATTGGGGCTGTTGCTATTGCTGCTGGCTTTCACAGAGTCTCAAAGAGATGAGGAAAACGATCCCTCCTCTTATATAGAAAGAAGAGATGACTCTTCTTCCCAATGTATGGTTTTACAGATAGCTTGTTATACCTGCTGCTGCTTCCAACCTTTATAAAAAGGGAAAAAGACCACCTCTCCCTTAAAGGTATACTTGCCCATTAAACAAAGCTTAGTCTAGTGATAACCATGGTTAAGATATTTGCCCACAATGCCAGAATAGTCATAATCATGCCTAAGATAACCACAAAGCCAGCATCATGTAACTTGGTAAAGGAGGTCCACCGCCAGCAACCAATCAACTATCCTAGTAGCTTAGCTATATGACCAATTTTTATTTTTGTTCCACTGTTTAGTTAAAATAATCCTGATCATTGTTGGTTACATGAGTGCCATTATACAAGACCACAGGAAAAGAGAATTCTGTTCAAGACCAGGATTATGTCCCCTTTGATACTAGGTTATCCCATAATGTTTTTAGTTTATTTCTGATAGATCCATTATATATAACAGCTTAAATGCATGGCTGCCACTCAAGTTGACTTCTTAAAACAATGCAATCCTTGCCAAGGTCTTATCTATCCATATTTAACAATTTTGTTAGACACTCAGCTATATTAAATTTTAGGCCCAAATGAACCTACAGCTTTTTCTCCCTTTTGCCATTAGGGTGGCTTCTTCTTGATGTTTATTTGATGTGGTTGTTCATTAGAGAATTCTGATTAATTTCTTATCCTCTTAGTTCATTTCATCTGCTGGTGACAAATTTAAACAACAAAAATTATACAATGACGTTCAACAATCTTCTGAAACCAATCTTAGCTAAAAGCAGCTCATGGAAGGTCAGTATATCTGATGTAGTCAATTTTAATACTGTTTATATAAATGCTTTGACTGGCTTTCTACTCATTACATTTATTCATAATATATTTTATCTGGTTTGGGCTTAATATGGTGTGTGAGCTTGTCAGTCGGGCTTCAGGCCTGGGTACAGCACGGAAACGGCATTGGTCACACTGGTTAATGATCTCTGGAGGGCCCGGGACAGGGGTTATTCCTCTGTCCTAGTGCTTCTGGACCTCTCAGCGGCTTTTGATACCGTTGACCACGGTATCATGCTGCGGCGCCTGGTGGAGTTGGGAGTGGGAGGTACCGTGATGCGGTGG
>NW_015386370.1:40284-43597 GCF_001527695.2 Protobothrops mucrosquamatus | reverse complement strand
TCTCTACATGGGGCTTCCCTTGAGGAGCACTCGGAGGCTTCAGTTAGTCCAGAATGCAGCAGCGCGGGCGGTGTTGGGAGGGACTCGTCGCTCCCATGTAACGCCGCTGCTGCGCGAGCTGCACTGGCTGCCGGTGGCCTTCCGGGTGCGCTTCAAGGTGTTGACTATCATCTTTAAAGCGCTCCATGGCATCGGACCTTGGAAAGATAAGTAACCTGTGGTTTTGAATTTCATGAACAGCATTTAAATTTCTTAAATTATGGGGGGTTATGTTCTACAAGTTTACAAAAGTAAATTATTTTAAATAATATATCTACATTGGATTTTGAAAATAATCCAAACAAGTTCCTTTCTGGTAATTCTGGCTTCTTGCATTATTTTGAATTATGCTTTCCTCCTCCTTACAGATCAAAACTGATATGATCTTGATATTATGTAAGAAGCAGCAAGAAGAAAAATGGGAGTGCCTAACACAGGTTGAAAAAGAAACTAAGGAAAAAGAGTAAGTGTACTTCATTTAATTGTTCCAGCAGTATGATATTGTTGTTACTATTGAAAAAGTCTTGCAAGCTAAAATTCAATAAACGAAGATTTCTTTAATCCTTGTAACATATGGAAGATGAACAGATTTTAAATATTTATACTTATCCTGTTCTTGCTCATTATGGATCTTAAAAAACTTGGTGGGAAAAGAATCCAGATTTCTATAGAAATTGCATTTTATAGCCAGTTGCTGAAACATGCTCACTAAAGAACCCAAATCTTTTATACAGGCAATTTTTATACTGAATATTATATTGAATATCAGAGTAATACATATGACATCTTGAAATTCCCCTCCTAAATGAAAAATATAACTAAACATTATTTAAATTAGCATTGGTTGTATTTTAGCAGCTTTTAGTAAAATACAATGTACTTTTTAATCTTACCAAATGTATATGAATGAATGTCTATTACTAGATCTCCAGAGCTATTGCATTAGTTCAGTTTTGGGAGGTGTGTGAGAAGAAACAAGTTAGGCACTGAAAAATATTTTATTCCATGATATTTGTTTTAATCAAATTATTTTTTCAAATGACAAGTTCAGTATGGTGCAAAAGGTCTTAAGATGATAAGCTTTATTGTCACCTTTTTCTGTGAGCACACTGACACACATTAAAAACATGAAATTCTACCAAAATACAGGTAGAATTTAAGCCAGAATTGTTTCTGTTAGGAATACTAGGATCCAACTATGACAAAGAAAATGAGTATTTAATACTACATATATTGACAGTTGTGAGAATAGCATTTGCCCAATATTGGAAAAATGGGAATGTACCATCTGATGAGATTATAATTAGGAAAATCTTAGAATGTGCAGAAATGGACAGACTAACCCTAGAGATTAAAGAGAAAGAAGATTCAGTCTATTTTAAAACATGGGAAAACTTCTCTCAATGGTTAGCAAAATGAGTTAATGAAAAATAATTGTGAAACTTATTAAGAGGATTGATGTTTATTAATTGACACGGTCTATAATTATAGTTACTTTTGCTGACTACAACTAGTTATTATATTAATCACTCCCATTGAACACTTGTATCCGGATGATAGTTTGTTTGCTAAAGCTTGAAATGTTATTGGGGGCAACCCCATTGTTGTACCTACCCCCGTGCCAACCCCTCCCCTGAACCTTACCCTGAATTCCACTACCTATATTGACCTTACCCTTTCTTTACCTTTATAAAACCTAATAAAATATTGTTAAAAAAACCCATGAAATTCTCCAGCAAATGGAGGAATGTAGACTCCACGTGTGGGTGTTAATTGTCCTCTAGCCCAATCAGACCAAACAATCAAAGTCGCCACGCCCCTTCAGGGTCTGAGCATGCCCCAGTTTCTTTTGGTCTCAGCCCTGAAGCAGACGTGGAATTTGGCTCCTGATTAGATTTCAGATTAAGGTAGTTAGAATCCATCCGTGGACTTTACTATTCCTGGGGGGAGGAAATTTAGCCCGACACAGAGCTGCTCGGTTTTCTGTCTTTCTCCTCAGGCAAGCACTGAGACAGCTGGCTGATCGTTAAAACGCTGCCTTGTGCAGCGTGGCGATCGCCATTATCCTCCTCCCCCTTCCCCCCCCTTTTTTCCTGGTTTTGTTTTTCTGTCTATTTATTTTTGGTTAACTCCTAATTTCACCTTACTCAAAGCCTCCGTTATCTACCTTCCTTAGTTGAATAAACTAGTTACTTTCCGGATTTCTTTCTCCCTAAGGAGTTCCCTTTAAAAAAAAAAAAAAAAAAAGGTTTCTGTTTTCCCCGGATCGGCGCGGCCGCCATTTTGGAGGACTGGGCTCGATCGCAATTAATAATTTTTAAAAAAATAAAATAAAATAAAATAAAATAATAATAATAAAAATTCAGAGTTTATTTTGCTGGACGGGGGGCTTTCCTCTCTAGATACTCGCGTTTGGAGGGTCTGGCCTACGGGGACACAGCTCCTATCCTCTCAGTCAGCAAAAAAAGTTTCATTGCAGCCTCGGATCGTCGCGGCCGCCATTTTGGGGCCCGCGCGATTCCACTCTGCAAATAATTCAATTGCTTTACTTCTTGAGAGAGAGGCTTTTTCACGCAGGGGTGTAGGGGATCCTACTTCCCCCCCCATCGGATCAAGTCCTTTGGCTGTTGCTCTTCCTCCCCCCCCCACTGGTCAGACGCCATTTTAATCAGCCTCGTGGCTGACAGTGAGTTTCCTGGATATATATACCTCCTCAGAGAAAGCCTTTTTTTCCTTTTTTCTATTTCAACTTCTTTATTGATCTTCAGACTCCTATATTCTTACCTGCTGGTCCTTTTCACTCTGTGAATCAATTCAACTGCTTTGACTTGCTGGCCTGTTCCGCTGTCTGCATCTGGTGGCTGGCCAGTTGCTGTCCTAAGGGCCGCCACTAAGTGAGGCACGAGGGTTCCCTGCCAAAAAAAAAAAAAAAATTAAATTAAATTAAAAAAAATATATTAATTTAATAGATTATTATTGGTCATTCAAACCATCCATTCTTCATTGATTAGGGAACAGGACAGCTCCCTGGGGCTGAACGTGGCTTATATCGCGTGGTGTGACTCCGTGCTTGTCGGTGGGCCGGACCTCACAGACCCTCGTGCAGGCCTGTCCCATCCAGGTGGGCTGCAGCCTTGTCTCCTGCAGATCAGGACGGATCCAGGGATCTCCTGGTGAGCGCCTGTTACCTCATTGTTAGTGTATTGCAGATCAGGACGGATCCAGGGATCTCCTGGTGAGCGCCTGTTATCTCCTTGTTACTGCACTATGGCGG
>NW_015386370.1:36617-37750 GCF_001527695.2 Protobothrops mucrosquamatus | reverse complement strand
GCACTTCGCCATTTCCACAAGATAGTGGAAGGCCGCCACGTACTAGTCCTGACGGACAATGTGGCGGCAAAGGCCCACATCAACAGGCAGGGCGGAACACGATCTCGGGCCCTAATGTCGGAGGCACGATTGCTGGGGGCGTGGGCGGAGAGACATCTTCTGTCCCTAAAAGCGGAACACATTTCGGGGGTGGACAACCGACAGGCGGATTTCTTGAGTCGGTCTATAGTAGACCACTCAGAGTGGCGCTTGCATCCCCGTCTCTTTTGAGAGATCACTCACCAGTTTGGTCAACCCAATGTCGATCTGTTCGCCTCCCCGGAGAACGCCCAGCTTCCCCGGTTTCTCTCTCGATACCCTTCTCAGGGTTTGGAGGGAGCGGATGCTCTTCGCACTCCTTGGCCGAGGGGCCTCCTATATGCATTCCCTCCTCTTCCCTTGATCCCGGCCGTCATCAGGAAGCTGTTGCAGGAACAAGCGGAGCTGATTTTTGTGGCCCCACACTGGCCGAGGCGACCATGGTTCGCGGATCTCGTGAATCTCGCTGTAGCTTCCCCATGGAGAATTCCTCCAGAGCGGATAGTCCTAACACAGGGAGCCGTACGCCATCCGGATCCACAGTGGCTCCAACTGGCCGTCTGGCATCTGAACGCCAGTTCCTAATGCAGGGATCCTACTCTTCAAGAGTAATTACTATGATCCAGGCTTCAAGGTGGCTGGCGACAAACCGGATCTACGATGCCACTTGGAAGAATTTTTGTGAATGGTGTGCCAACAAAAGTGTTTCTCTTCTGTCACTATTCCGGTAGTTTTGGAATATCTCATGGATGGGGTGGATAGGGGCTTAGCGCCCAACACTATCTGTAGACAGGTGGCCGCGCTCTCTACGGTGTTCACCTGTACCAACTCTACGCCGCTATCCCATCACCCAGCAGTCCGATCCTTTATCAAGGGCGTAACCAATACCAGGCCTCCTGTGGTGCATCGGTATCCTTCCTGGGAGTTGCCTCGAGTCCTACAGGCCCTTACAAGATCCCCTTTTGAACCTCTCGGGTCTTGTCCACTTCATCTTTTATCCTACAAAGTGGCCTTTCTGGTGGCAGTCACGTCGGCAAGGCGTGTTTCGGAACTGG
>NW_015386370.1:31711-32903 GCF_001527695.2 Protobothrops mucrosquamatus | reverse complement strand
CCTGTGTCAGGGCTATCCTGTCTGGGGGAATCTTCCAAGGGCGTGACTGAGAAAGGCCGACTAGGTCGGCGAACCAAGGCCTCCTCGGCCAGAAGGGGGCTACTAGAAGCACCTCTGCCTTCTCCTGGAGAAGCTTGCGTATGACCGCCGGGAGGAGAGGGAGGGGAGGAAAGGCATAGAGTAGGCCGTCCGGCCATGATGTCCGAAGGGCGTCTATTCCCTCCGCCCCCGGAGTTGGAAAGCGAGAGAAGAACCATGGGAGCTGTGTGTTTGTCTTGGAGGCGAAGAGATCCAGGGTGGGCCTCCCAAATCTGTGAGTGATCTCCCTGAATAGCCTCGGGTGTAAGCGCCACTCTGAGTGGTCCACCGTGGACCTGCTCAGGAAGTCTGCCCTCGTGTTCGCCTCCCCTGATATGTGGTCTGCTCTGAGCAAGGCGAGAGTGGTCTCCGCCCAAGAACAGAGCAGTTGGGCCTCTGTCAGGAGCTTTCGGGACCGGGTCCCCCCCTGCCAATTCACGTGGGCCTTCGCCGCCACGTCCATAAGGACCAACACGTGTTGTTTCGCAATGTCTTGGCGGAAGTGACGAATGGCCAGATGTATGGCCCTCAGCTCCAGCCAGTTGATATTGTTTTTGAGGTCCGAACGAGACCATCGACCCTGTGCCCATTGAGACCGATAGTGGGCCCCCCAACCAAACAGACTTGCGTCCGTTGTGATGGTGAGCCGACTCGGCTCCTTGAACAGGGACCCCCTGGCCATAGCTGGGGATACCCACCATTTGAGTGAGCGTAGGACGTGTGGAGGGATCCTTACCTCTCGGGTGGAAGTGCTTGTGCCCTGCTTCTGGTAAGGTAACAGAAGCCATTGGAGGTCCCGCGAGTGTAACCTGGCCCAGGGAACGATCGAGATGCACGAAATCATCTTTCCCAGGAGCTGGGAAAGACCGACCGGAGACAAGGTCTTTGTCTTGCAGGCCTTGAGAACTAGGCTCTGTATACTGTCTCTGCGTTCCTGGGACAGATAGACTCGGCACTCCAATGTGTCGATGATTGCCCCCAGGTGAAGTAGTCTGGTTGAGGGGACTGTTTGGCTTTTCTTGAAATTGACTGAAAAGCCGTGATTCTGTAGAACACCGATTACCAGACTGACGTCTGACCGAGCCCCCTGCGACGAGGTCGACTGAATTAGGAT
>NW_015386370.1:23760-27807 GCF_001527695.2 Protobothrops mucrosquamatus | reverse complement strand
GTAATGCCTCCTCTAATTCTGAGGCCACGCTGAATAGTTTCTTGTCATTACCACCGGGGGTGGGAAAGGTACCTGGCGAGGCCCATTGTTTCTTAACCGTGTTGAGAAACAAAGCAGGGCATGGAACATGGTGTTGAGTGACCACCGGTTCTATGAAGACTGGATCCGTCTCCGGCTCTGTTGTGGGAACCGCTGAGGCTGGCTGGTTAGGAACCCCATGTGGAACTGAGCTAGCCTTGCGGAGGAGAGGAAGAAAAAGAGAAGGATTAAAGAGCCCCCCGAACGATGGTGGATCTGATGCCGGTTCCTCCTCCTCCCCTGACCAAGAAGCATCAAGCGCCTGTTCCTGCTCTGGGGTCACTGAGACCCCGCTGAATGAAGACCGAGCAGGAGAAGGGTCGCGAGAGCCCTGATGTACAGGGTGCGAGAGAGGGAGGAAAAGCACAGACTCTGCTCTGGGCACAGATGGGGGTCTGGCCACGAAGGCTCGTTCCAGAGCCCTATTCACTATGGCCTGGATCCTGTCATCCAATGAAGAGAGGGAGATCTCCTCCCCTCTGAGTCCCGCGGCCGTGGGTGTGAAGGTGGCCACTGGACCCTGCAGGGCCCGTGGGGTAGGCGGGGATCTGAAGGTCAACGCCTCCGTTGCTACCTCTGTTTGATCATAGGAAGTGGGGGGTTCTGTAGGAGTCCATACCTCCTGAGGAGAAGAAGAGAGCCCTAGAGGCAAATCGAAGAATGTGGACTCAGGTTGAGCCGCCTCAGCTCTAGCCTGCCTTTGAGCCTTAGAGAACTCCTTCTCCAGTGCCTGGTGTCTCCTGCTGGCCTGTTTGTCAGCCAATTTGGAGGTCTTGCCCCCCGAAGCAGCCTTGGGTTTAACCTTGGCTGCGATCCTACCAGCAGCCTCCTGGGAAGGAGATCTGTGCCTTTTCCGCCCTGATGAAGGAGGAGATGCGGCCCTGACATCAGAAGCCGCATTCTCTTCCATGCTGGTACAAAATCTTCAGGTGTATAGATGGGTGCACCTGGGAAGGGATCAATTGGCTGAAAGGTATAGGGNCTAAAATTCTATGGATAATCCACGATGTTAACTACCTGCCTGTGAGCCAGTTTGCCATGTCTGCTCTGGGCCAGATCAAGTCGAAAACTGGGGGATGATAGGCCCAGGACAGGCGTGGCAAGTTTGGCTGACTTGATCTGATTGGGCAGGAGGATTAAGTTAACCCAATCGTGGATTATCCATCTCCAGTGCTGCAGAAGAGTTCAGCTTAAATGACAGTAACAATGATTAATCTTTTTCAGTGTATTTTCTCATTACCCATACATTTTGTTTGCTGCTACATAAAAATTATGGTACATTATATATAATGATTTCCTATCCGACAAGAGAAGATCTATAGGTAGGCTTTTGTTTTGACATATACCAATGCCAGAAGCTGGGAAGAGGCTGAGAAAAAGAACTGAGAAATGTCAGGTCTATAGCACTGGTCTTCAAAAGAACAGTTTCTGACAAACATGGAGGGAAGCTAGATTGGCTTTTCAGATGGTTTAAAATCTCTGTGAAGTATCCAGGAAGAATAGGAAATGCTATGAAACAAGATATAATTGCAAACAATCTCTATGAGGAAAAACAAGACAAATCTGAAGAAGCCAGCACTGTGATACATGCAGAACTCTCTAAAAGGTCATGCAGGGCAAAGAAGAACTCAATAAATTAGACCTGCTGGCTTGACATCTATACCGGCAAGGTCTTTAAACAGACTATCAGGCAATATGTTTATGAGGGCTTGGCTAGATAGGGTACAATTAAGAGGAGCCAGCATGGGTTTGTCACAAGTTGTACTAGACTATCTCTTTTGATAATTACTACTTTAGTGTATCGAAGACGGTACGTAGACTTTAGCAAAACCTTTGAGTGCCTCATGCTTTTCCCCTTCATTAAAATGGTAAGATATAAGCTAAATGCCACTACTGTTAGATGAACTCACAGTAAGCCAGGGGTGTCAAACTGCTGGCCCGCGGGCCGGATGCGTCAGGCAGAAGCCGTGCCCACCCTATTGCCGGCAATGGAAAAACTGTCCCGATACATTGCGCGATGACACGTGAGGTCGCGAGTTTGACATGTCTGCAGTAGGCTGAATGATTGCACTCAAAAGTGATTAATGACCACCGCAGCTTGGAGAGAAGCACTGAGTGGAATGTTATAAGGCTCCATCCTGGACTTCTGCTAGTTTAACACTTTCATCACTTACCTGAATGAAGGAGTTGAGAAACTTAAAAATTTGCAAATGACACAAAATTGGAAGGAGTGGCTAATACTTTAGATAGAAAATTCAAAGACAGGGTTTTCAATAAGCAGGCATAAGGATGGAATTTAATATGCAAAATATAAATTCACGTGAATAGGAAAAAGGTAAGGCAGAATAATAAATTCATGTGACTTGACTTGGTGGTAATACATGTGAAAAGAATCTGAGTGCCCATAAATAAAAGCCATCAGTGTTATCTAGTTGTTAAAAAGGAACATTGCTATTTTGGGGTACATTAATACTTTTTGAATTTGAGGTCAGTTTCAAATGTGGACTTTTCATGCTAAACTGGCTATTTGCCAACAAATACGACATAGACCCTGCCTAACTTTTGAAGGAGAGGTCGGATCCAGAAAACACATGTTTTTTCGAGTTCCCCAACCTGTGGGGAACCAGAATATACGTATACTTTTCGAATTTGAGGTCAGTTTCAAATTTTGACTTTTCATGCTAAATTGGCTATTTGCCAACAAATGCGACATAGACCCTGGCCTAACTTTTGAAGGAGAGGTCGGATCCGGAAAACACATGTTTTTTTGAGTTCCCCAACCTGTGGGGAACCTGAATATATGTGTACTTTTTGAATTTCATGTCAGTTTCAAATGTGGACTATTCATGCTAAATTGGCTATTTGCCAACAAATGCGACATAGACCCTGGCCTAACTTTTGAAGGAGAGGTCGGATCCGGAAAACACATGTTTTTTCGAGTTCCCCAACCTGTGGGGAACCTGAATATACGTATACTTTTCGAATTTGCGGTCAGTTTCAAATTTTAACTTTTCATGCTAAATTGGCTATTTGCCAACAAATGCGACATAGACCCTGGCCTAACTTTTGAAGGAGAGGTCGGATCCAGAAAACACATGTTTTTTCAAGTTCCCCAACCTGTGGGGAACCTGAATATATGTATACTTTTAGAATTTGAGGTCAGTTTCACATTTGGACTTTTCATGCTAAATTGGCTATTTGCCAACAAATGCGACATAGACCCTGGCCTAATATTTTGAAGGAGAGGTCGGATCCGGAAAACACATGTTTTTTCGAGTTCCCCAACCTGTGGGGAACCTGAATTTATGTATACTTTTTGAATTTGAGGTCAGTTTCAAATGTGGACTTTTCATGCTAAATTGGCTATTTGCCAACAAATGCGACATAGACCCTGGCCTAACTTTTGAAGGAGAGGTCGGATCTGGAAAACACATGTTTTTTCGAGTTCCCCAACCTGTGGGGAACCTGAATATACGTATACTTTTTGAATTTGAGGTCAGTTTCAAATGTGGACTTTTCATGCTAAATTGGCTATTTGCCAACAAATGCAACATAGACCCTGGCCTAACTTTTGAAGGAGAGGTCGGATCCGGAAAACACGTGTTTTTTCGAGTTCCCCAACCTGTGGGGAACCTGAATATATGTATACTTTTTGAATTTGAGGTCAGTTTCAAATGTTGACTATTCATGCTAAATTGGCTATTTGCCAACAAATGCGACATAGACCCTGACCTAACTTTTGAAGAAGAGGTCGGATACGGAAAACCATTTTTTTTTGAGTTCCCCAACCTGTGGGGAACCTGAATATATGTATACTTTTCGAATTTGAGGTCAGTTTCAAATTTTGACTTTTCATGCTAAATTGGCTATTTGCCAAAAAATGCGACATAGACCCTGGCCTAACTTTTGAAGGAGAGGTCGGATCCGGAAAACACATGTTTATTCGAGTTCCCCAATGTGTGGGAAACC
>NW_015386370.1:19651-20939 GCF_001527695.2 Protobothrops mucrosquamatus | reverse complement strand
TTTTTCGAGTTCCCCAACCTGTGGGGAACCTGAATATACCTATACTTTTCGAATTTGAGGTCAGTTTCAAATTTGGACTTTTCATGCTAAATTGGCTATTTGCCAACAAATGCGACATAGACCCTGGCCTAACTTTTGAAGGAGAGGTCGGATCCGGAAAACACATGTTTTTTCGAGTTCCCCAACCTGTGGGGAACCTAAATATATGTATACTTCTCGAATTTGATGTCAGTTTGAAATTTGGACTTTTCATGCTAAATTGGCTATTTTCCAACAAATGCGACATAGACCCTGGCCTACCTTTTGAAGGAGAGGTCGGATCCGGAAAACACATGTTTTTTCGAGTTCCCCAACCTGTGGGGAACCTGAATATATGTATACTTTTTGAATTTGAGGTCAGTTTCAAATGTGGACTTTTCATGCTAAATTGGCTATTTGCCAACAAATGCGACATAGACCCTGGCCTTACTTTTGAAGGAGAGGTCAGATCCGGAAAACACATGTTTTTTCGAGTTCCCCAACCTGTGGGGAAACTGAATATATGTATACTTTTTGAATTTGAGGTGAGTTTCAAATTTTGACTTATTATGCTAAATTAGCTATTTGCCAACAAATGCGACATAGACCCTGGCCTAACTTTTGAAGGAGAGGTCGGATGTGGAAAACACATGTTTTTTCGAGTTCCCCAACCTGTGGGGAACCTGAATATATTTATATTTTTCGAATTTGATGTGAGTTTCGCATTTGGACTTTTCGTGCTAAATTGGCTATTTGCCAACAAATGCGACATAGACCCTGGCCTAACTTTTGAAGGAGAGGTCGGATCCGGAAAACACATGTTTTTTCGAGTTCCCCAACCTGTGGGGAACCTGAATATACCTATACTTTTCGAATTTGAGGTCAGTTTCAAATGTGGACTTTTCATGCTAAATTGGCTATTTGCCAACAAATGCGACATAGACCCTGGCCTAACTTTTGAAGGAGAGGTCGGATCTGGAAAACACATGTTTTTTCGAGTTCCCCAACCTGTGGGGAACCTGAATATATGTATACTTTTCTAATTTGAGATCAGTTTCAAATGTGGACTTTTCATGCTAAATTGGCTATTTGCCAACAAATGCGAAATACACCCTGGCCTAACTTTTGAAGAAGAGGTCGGATCCTGAAAAATATGTTTTTTTGAGTTCCCCAACCTGTGGGGAACCTGAATATATGTATACTTTTCGAATTTGAGGTGAGTTTCAAATTTTGACTTTTCATGCTAAATTGGCTATTTGCCAACAAATGC
>NW_015386370.1:13194-15677 GCF_001527695.2 Protobothrops mucrosquamatus | reverse complement strand
ATACTTTTCGAATTTGAGGTGAGTTTCAAATTTTGACTTTTCATGCTAAATTGGCTATTTGCCAACAAATGCGACATAGACCCTGGCCTAACTTTTGAAGGAGAGGTCGGATCCGGAAAACACATGTTTTTTCGAGTTCCCCAACCTGTGAGGAACCTGAATGTACGTATACTTTTCGAATTTGAGGTCAGTTTCAAATGTGGACTTTTCATGCTAAATTGGCTATTTGCCAACAAATGCGACATAGACCCTGGCCTAACTTTTGAAGGAGAGGTCGGATCCGGAAAACACATGTTTTTTCGAGTTCCCCAACCTGTGGGGAACCTGAATATACCTATACATTTCGAATTTGAGGTCAGTTTCTAATTTGGACTTTTCATGCTAAATTGGCTATTTGCCAACAAATGCGACATAGACCCTGGCCTAACTTTAGAAGGAGAGGTTGGATCCGGAAAACACATGTTTTTTCGAGTTCCCCAACCTGTGGGGAACCTGAATATATGTATACTTCTCGAATTTGATGTCAGCTTGAAATTTGGACTTTTAATGCTAAATTGGCTATTTGCCAAAAAATGCGACATAGACCCTGGCCTAACTTTTGAAGGAGATGTCGGATCCGGAAAACACATGTTTTTTCGAGTTCCCCAACCTGTAGGGAAACTGAATATACGTATACTTTTTGAATTTGAGGTCAGTTTCAAATGTGGACTTTTCATGCTAAATTGGCTATTTGCCAACAAATGCGACATAGACCCTGGCCTAACTTTTGAAGGAGAGGTCGGATCAGGAAAACACATGTTTTTTCGAGTTCCCCAACCTGTGGGGAACCTGAATATATGTATATTTTTGGAATTTGAGGTCAGTTCAAATTTGGACTTTTCATGCTAAATTGGCTATTTGCCAACAAATGCGACATAGACCCTGGCCTAACTTTTGAAGGAGAGGTCGGATCTGGAAAACACATGTTTTTTCGAGTTCCCCAACCTCTGGGGAACCTGAATATACCTATACATTTCGAATTTGAGGTCAGTTTCGCATTTGGACTTTTCATGCTAAATTGGCTATTTGCCAACAAATGCGACATAGACCTGGCCTAACTTTTGAAGGAGAGGTCGCATCTGGAAAACACGTTTTTTCGAGTTCCCCAACCTCTGGGGAACCTGAATATACCTATATATTTCGAATTTGAGGTCAGTTTCGCATTTGGACTTTTCATGCTAAATTGGCTATTTGCCAACAAATGTGACATAGACCCTGGCCTAACTTTTGAAGGAGAGGTCGGATCCGGAAAACACATGTTTTTTCGAGTTCCCCAACCTGTGGGGANGCCAACACATGCAACATAGACCCTGGCCTAACTTTTAAAGGAGAGGTCGGATCCGGAAAACACGTTTTTTCGAGTTCCCCAACCTGTGGGGAACCTGAATATATGTATACTTTTTGAATTTGAGGTCAGTTTCAAATTTTACTTTTCATGCTAAATTGGCTATTTGCCAACAAATGCGACAGACCCTGGCCTAACTTTTAAGAAGAGGTCGGATCTGGAAAACACGTGTTTTTTCGAGTTCCCCAACCTGTGGGGAACCTGAATATATGTATACTTTTTGAATTTGAGGTCAGTTTCAAATGTGGACTTTTCATGCTAAATTGGCTATTTGCCAACAAATGCGACATAGACCCTGGCCTAACTTTTGAAGGAGAGGTCGGATCCGGAAAATACGTTTTTTCGAGTTCCCCAACCTGTGGGGAACCTGAATATACCTATACTTTTTGAATTTGAGGTCAGTTTCAAATGTGGACTTTTCATGCTAAATTGGCTATTTGCCAAAAAATGCAACATAGACCCTGGCCTAACTTTTGAAGGAGAGGTCGGATCCGGAAAACACATGTTTTTTCGAGTTCCCCAACCTGTGGGGAACCTGAATATATGTATACTTTTTGAATTTGAGGTCAGTTTCAAATTTTGACTATTCATGCTAAATTGGCTATTTGCCAACAAATGCGACATAGACCCTGGCCTAACTTTTGAAGAAGAGGTCGGATACGGAAAACCATGTTTTTTTGAGTTCCCCAACCTGTGGGGAACCTGAATATATGTATACTTTTCGAATTTGAGGTCAGTTTCAAATTTTGACTTTTCATGCTAAATTGGCTATTTGCCAAAAAATGCGACATAGACCCTGGCCTAACTTTTGAAGGAGAGGTCGGATCCGGAAAACACATGTTTTTTCGAGTTCCCCAATGTGTGGGAAACCAGAATATACGTATACGTTTCGAATTTGATGGTCAGTTTCAAATGTGGACTTTTCATGCTAAATTGGCTATTTGCCAAAAAATGCGACATAGACCCTGGCCTAACTTTTGAAGGAGAGGTCGGATCCGGAAAACACATGTTTTTTCGAGTTCCCCAACCTGTGGGGAACCTGAATATATGTATACTTTTCGAATTTGAGGTCAGTTTCACATTTGGACTTTTCATGCTA
>NW_015386370.1:8225-9504 GCF_001527695.2 Protobothrops mucrosquamatus | reverse complement strand
CTAACCTGTGGGGAACCTGAATATATGTATACTTTTCAAATTTGAGGTCAGTTTCAAATTTTGACTTTTCATGCTAAATTGGCTATTTGCCAACAAATGCGACATAGACCCTGGCCTAACTTTTGAAGGAGAGGTCGGATCAGGAAAACACGTTTTTTCGAGTTCCCCAACCTATGGGGAACCTGAATATATGTATACTTTTCGAATTTGAGGTCAGTTTCGCATTTGGACTTTTCATGCTAAATTGGCTATTTGCCAACAAATGCGACATAGACCCTGGCCTAACTTTTGAAGGAGAGGTCGGATCTGGAAAACACATGTTTTTTTTGAGTTCCCCAACCTTTGGGGAACCTGAATATATGTATACTTTTCGAATTTGAGGTCAGTTTCAAATTTGGACTTTCCATGCTAAATTGGCTATTTGCCAACAAATGCGACATAGACCCTGGCCTAACTTTTGAAGGAGAGGTCGGATCTGGAAAACACATGTTTTTACGAGTTCCCTACCTGTGGGGAACCTGAATATATGTGTACTTTTCGAATTTGAGGTCAGTTTCGCATTTGGACTTTTCATGCTAAATTGGCTATTTGCCAACAAATGCGACATAGACCCTGGTTTAACTTTTGAAGGAGAGGTCGGATCTGGATAAACACATGTTTTTTCGAGTTCCCCAACCTGTGGGGAACCTGAATATATGTATACTTTTTGAATTTGAGGTCAGTTTCAAATGTTGAGTTTTCATGCTAAATTGGCTATTTGCCAACACATGCGACATAGACCCTGGCCTAACTTTTGAAGAAGAGGTCGGATCCGGAAAACACGTTTTTTCGAGTTCCCCAACCTGTGGGGAACCTGAATATATGTATACTTTTCAAATTTGAGGTCAGTTTCAAATTTGGACTTTTCATGCTAAATTGGCTATTTGCCAACAAATGCGACATAGACCCTGGCCTAACTTTTGAAGGAGAGGTCGGATCAGGAAAACACATGTTTTTTCAAGTTCCCCACCCTGTGGGGAAACTGAATATATGTATACTTTTTGAATTTGAGGTCAGTTTCAAATTTTGACTTTTCATGCTAAATTGGCTATTTTCCAACAAATGCGACATAGACCCTGGCCTAAGTTTTGAAGGAGAGGTCGGAAAGGGAAAACACGTTTTTTCGAGTTCCCCAACCTGTGGGGAACCTGAATATATGTATACTTTTGGAATTTGAGGTCAGTTCGAATTTGGACTTTTCATGCTAAATTGGCTATTTGCCAACAAATGCGACATAGAC
>NW_015386370.1:3450-4682 GCF_001527695.2 Protobothrops mucrosquamatus | reverse complement strand
CGGAAAACACATGTTTTTTCGAGTTCCCCAACCTGTGGGGAACCTGAATATATGTATACTTTTTGAATTTGAGGTCAGTTTCAAATGTTGACTATTCATGCTAAATTGGCTATTTGCCAACAAATGCGACATAGACCCTGGCCTAACTTTTGAAGAAGAGGTCGGATCCGGAAAACCATGTTTTTTTGAGTTCCCCAACATGTGGGAAACCAGAATATACATATACTTTTCGAATTAAGGTCAGTTTCAAATGTGAACTTTTCATGCTAAATTGGCTATTTGCCAACAAATGCGACATAGACCCTGGCCTAACTTTTGAAGGAGAGGTCAGATCAGGAAAACACGTTTTTTCGAGTTCCCCAACCGGTGGGGAACCTGAATATATGTATACTTTTCGAATTTGAGGTCAGTTTCGCATTTGGACTTTTCATGCTAAATTGGCTATTTGCCAACAAATGCGACATAGACCCTGGCCTAACTTTTGAAGGAGAGGTCGGATCTGGAAAATACATATTTTTTTTGAGTTCCCCAACCTTTGGGGAAACTGAATATATGTATACTTCTCGAATTTGATGTCAGATTGAAATTTGGACTTTTCATGCTAAATTGGCTATTTTTCAACAAATGCGACATAGACCCTGGCCTACCTTTTGAAGGAGAGGTCGGATCCGGAAAACACATATTTTTTCGAGTTCTCTAACCTGTGGGGAACCTGAATATATGTATACTTTTCAAATTTGAGGTCAGTTTCAAATTTGGACTTTTCATGCTAAATTGGCTATTTGCCAACAAATGCGACATAGACCCTGGCCTTACTTTTGAAGGAGAGGTCAGATCCGGAAAACACATGTTTTTTCGAATTCCCCAACCTGTGGGGAAACTGAATATATGTATACTTTTTGAATTTGAGGTCAGTTTCAAATTTTGACTTTTCATGCTAAATTGGCTATTTGCCAACAAATGCGACATAGACCCTGGCCTAACTTTTGAAGGAGAGGTCGGATCAGGAAAACACGTTTTTTCGAGTTCCCCAACCTGTGGGGAACCTGAATATATGTATACTTTTCGAATTTGAGGTCAGTTTCGCATTTGGACTTTTCATGCTAAATTGGCTATTTGCCAACAACTGCGACATAGACCCTGGCTTAACTTTTGAAGGAGAGGTCGGATCTGGAAAACACGTTTTTTCGAGTTCCCCAACCTGTGGGGAACCTGAATATATGTATACTTTT
>NW_015386370.1:0-3350 GCF_001527695.2 Protobothrops mucrosquamatus | reverse complement strand
GTGTCTTTCCGCCTAGGCTCCAAGGGACAGAAGGTTACCTCTTCTACGATCGCCAGGTGGATCAAGGCCTGTATAGCTCAGGCTTACCGGGTCTATTCCTTACCTGTCCCAGGTCGACTAACAGCCCACTCTACTCGTAGCGCTTCCACTTCAGCGGCTTGGCAGACTCAGGCTTCCATATCTGACATCTGTAGGGCAGTGACCTGGTCATCTCCCTCACCTTTCATTCGGCACTACAAGCTCGATAAGTTTGCATCTGCTGAGGCCGCGTTCGGCCGCCGGGTTTTGAAGCAGGTGGTTCAATTTAATGATGACACTTAACCGGCCTGCATCCCTCCCATGGGACCTTAAGGGCTTTGGTATGTCCCACACGTGGAGTCTACATTCCTCCATTTGCTGGAGAAGGGGCGTTGTCTTACCTGAACGCCTTTTCTCAGCAAAGAGGAATGTAGACTCCACTCCCTCCCTATTCAGTTAGCAGTTAGGTCAGTGTCAATTTTTCAGGAGCCATCACGTCGTACAGAACAATCACTGGCTTCGCCCTTTTTGAAACTGGGGCATGCTCAGACCCTGAAGGGGCGTGGCGACTTTGATTGTTTGGTCTGATTGGGCTAGAGGACAATTAACACCCACACGTGGAGTCTACATTCCTCTTTGCTGAGAAAAGGCGTTCAGGTAAGACAACGCCCCTTCTGATGCCCGCTTTTGAAAGAATACATACACATATATACATCTATCTCTCTCTCTCTACACACACACACACACACAGAGAGAGAGAGAGAGAGAGATGGATTATAGATAAATCACAGACCATAAGATTACAATGTTAAAAATTTGAGCATTCAGCTCTTGTGGAATGTACCAAACTCAATACATAACAGCATAATATTTTCCTGTCCATGTACATCTTGTAGGAAAGCTTCCTATGATACATCTGACCCCAGTGAAGGATTGATGAATCTACTGAAAAAGATGTATGCAGAAGGAGATGATGAGATGAAGAGAACAATTAACAAAGCATGGGTGGAGAGCCGAGAAAAGCAATCCAAAGATGATTTGCCATTAGACATTTGAACGAGTGTTGAAGACTGTGCTTGCCAATTTAATCTACATTTTATGTATGAAGGTTTTGTTGCAATATTCTGTTCAGAGAACATGTGCTCTTTATATAGCCATCTTCAAAGCAAAGACTACAACATTTATGTTTAAGATTGGAGATGGGAAATAAAATATGCTGTAAAACCTCTGTCTCCTTAAATGTTTGTCTTTCCAGCACCTCTTGGCAATTCCCAGACTGTTATATATTCAAGTACACAGTGATAAATAACCTTAGGTAAATGATTCCAGTCTCTCAGATAAAAGTTGAAATACTGATTCTTCAGATGAGGTTAGCCTAGAAAGGAAACCTTCAGTTTTTTGAGAACTAAGGGCTTAGGGAATTGTATTGCATCACAATAAAGTGATATGCTTAGATATGAAGCAAGATGATCAGTTATCAGGATGATGTACAATTATGATAAATATAAAATCCTCTCATGTGTTCCTTTATTTAGTCAATCACTAGCTTAAGACAGCAACCAGACAAAAATGGTGCAATAGAAGAATAAATACAAACTAGTTAATACCAAATCTATGCGAGTTCTTGAACATTTGGATCTAATATACTATGCTACAAATATAGTATAAAACAGATTAAAGCTAAGATTAAAACTCAGAGCTAAAAAGTAGTATTTTGTCTCTGTCAACAAATGGGAAATTATTGCAAAGTTATTAGGCTGAGAAACTGATGGGTGGTTTTAATTAGAGGAAAAGAGGCGTTGTCTTACCTGAACGCCGTTTCTCAGCACGGAGATGGATAATCCACGATTGGGTTAACTTAATCCTCCTGCCCAATCAGATCAAGTCAGCCAAACTTGCCACGCCTGTCCTGGGCCTATCATCCCCCAGTTTTTGACGAGGACGCAGCACTGGCTGACAGCAAGACATATTGGCTCACAGACTAACCCTTAGGCCTAAGGACCTACCTGGGTGGGGGTGGATTATCCATCTCCGTGCTGAGAAACGGCGTTCAGGTAAGACAACGCCTCTTCTGCAGCACTGGAGATGGATAATCCACGATTGGGACATACCAAAGCCCACAGTCCCTACGGGAGGGAAGCGGGCAAGTTTGGAATTGTGTCGTGTGGCACCACTTGTTGAAGAACCCTTCTGCCAAAGGAAGCCTCTGCCGAGGCGTACCTGTCCAATTTATAATGCCGGATGAATGGAGACGGGGAAGACCACGTAGCCGCTCTACATACCTCCTCAATGGAGGCCTGCGTGGCCCAAGCCGCCGAAGTGGCCGCGCTGCGCGTAGAGTGGGCTGTGACCCTACGTGGTACAGGCCAGGAATTGGCCTGATATGCTCCCGCGATGCAAGCTCTTATCCAGCGGCCAATCGTAGAGGCTGAGACCTTCCGGCCTCTGGAGGACGGGTGGAAGAAAATGAATAGAGCCTCGGAGTTACGAAAGGAGGCCGTTCTTTTGATATAATAGCGAAGGGCCCGGCGAACATCTAGAGAATGCCATTGCCGTTCTAGGGTATGGGATGGATCCGGGCAGAAATCGGGAAGCACGATCTCCTGGGTTCTATGAAAAAGGGAGTTCACTTTGGGAACAAAGGTGGGGTCTAAGCGAAGGACGACCCTGTCCCAGTGGAAGACACACAGGTCTTCCCTGACCGAGAGAGCCGCCATCTCAGAGAGCCGCCGGGCTGAAGTAATAGCCACCAAGAAGGCGACCTTGATGGTCAAGGATCTCATGTCGCACGAGCTAAGGGGCTTGAAAGGGGCCCGTGTGAGAGCTTGAAGAACCCTCGGTAATTCCCACGAGGGGTACCTGTGGACCACGGGGGGTTTGATATTAGTGGCACCCTTGAGGAAGGAACTGATCAGAGGGTGTTGACCCAAGGAGTTGGTGTCACCGCAAGAAAGTACGGTAGAGAGGGCCGCCACCTGCCTGCGCAAGGTATTGGGTGCCAATCCCTTGTTCAGCCCTTCTAGCAAAAAGTCCAAGATATGTGGGACGGTGAGTTCAGATGAGGGAAGTTGACGTGAGGAACACCATTGGCAAAAGTTCCGCCACGTTGCATCATAGATGCGGTTAGTAGCCAGCCTACGTGCCGCCTGGATCACCTCAATGACCCCTGAGGAGCAGGACCCCTGCGTTAGTATCTGGCGTTCAAGTGCCAGACGGCTAACTGGAGCCATTGAGGGTCCGGATGTATTAGGTCCCCCTGTGTCAGGGCTATCCTGTCTGGGGGAATCTTCCAAGGGCGTGACTGAGAAAGGCCGACTAGGTCGGCGAACCAA
>NW_015386369.1:1587569-1619912 GCF_001527695.2 Protobothrops mucrosquamatus | reverse complement strand
CATCGCTTTACTTAGATTATGCCATATCATATGCAGAAGCCACACCAATTATTTAGTATGTAGAAAGGGCAGTTTTGTAATTGCTAGGTGATCTAATGATTAAGCTAACAGAAAATGCTTTCATTAGCCAGTTAGGAACTTCTAATTATGAATGTGGGTATGAAAAGAAAAAAAAGAATTCTACATTATAGATAATATAACCCATCAGTTTGGCCTTCCATTAGATTACTTTCAAAAGTTATTTCTGCCTCATTTATGATGACATTTATTTTGTGCCCTTTTTGAGAAAGTGACCGTTAAGTCTGTATCAACAAGAGGGATGTTAAGAAATACTTGAATGCATGATTTATTTATAGTTAGTTTTGGCATTTTTCCAAAACATGACTATGATCATTAGAAATGATGAGAATTTAATATGTTCCTTTTAAAGCTTATCTTCTACTTTGAGAATTATTAGGAATACCAGATTAAAGCCTTAAAACCCTGACAGCTATGTCCCATTTAGAAATGAGAAGTTAAGGGTTCAACAGTCTTAAAGACACTGTGATATTTAAGCATCAGCTATTGTCAGCACAGCTTTACTTCTCGCTCATGAATCCCTTCAGGAAATGTCCTAAAAATTGGATAGTGCAGGTGGGTGCTGCTGCAACTAGTTTTATGACCCACCCCCACACTATAAACACACTGGCACTGATTGATGCCAGCGGTGTGTAACTACTGCTGGATATTTAGATAACTGAAATATTTCCATGTCACTGTTCCTATTACAATCTGCTGGCAGAACTTTAGATGTCATTTATTACATTTATTATATTATGTTTATTATATTACACTTAACTCCACTAAGTATGCATGCAATACTTCTCCAGAAAAGAAGAAGACAGATGATATTTTTATTCAAATTGTCTCTATTCTCATAGGACATCCTACAAAAGGAACAAATAATATATGTTTGGGAGGCTTCCTCTCACCTCTGTTTCACTGTGAATATAAGACAAGGTTCATTAGCATTCCCTCAAATATGAAGAGTTCGGTGTCCTCAAAGCTTCAATTACTTTCAAGTAACTCAGTTCATCACCTCATCATGGCTTTAATAGACAGTTTTAACTTTGGATGAGCATGCATTGAGACTGCTGTAGCCAATCTGCCAAAAATCAAACAGGTGAAGGGAGATGACAAGGTGAGGGATACAGCTATGAATCACCAGATGATTTTAGGAAGGCTATTAATTTTTCAACATCTGATCAGAGACAACAAGGTGAAAACACGCTGAATGATGGAGGCAGGCAATATCAAATCATAAACTGAAGAGAACTGAGCAAGCAGAAAATGAGGAGATCTGAAAAGTCATTCTGGCTTCTTGTATTGATCAGAATGATCCAAACTGCTTAGCTTCAGCATTGCATTGTAGTCTAAATTTCTGATCAAAGTAGTGAGGGAAGATGATTTCCTGGCTTTCTTCTTCATGATGAGCATCCTCTACTTCTTCCAATATGGTTTGTATATTTTAATTCCTTTTAATTATGTTATGGCAATGTATTGTATTTAAATTGTACTTATTTATTTGTAATTATTTGCATGCTGCCTACTTTAACAACTTCAGAGAACTTATAATAGTTTATTAAAAACATCCATACAATTCAAATATTAAAACCTTTTCTATAAAAAAAAGTTGTATTTTTTAATGTTGCATAGCTCCTGGAGATGGATAATACAGCAGAAAGCATGAATTACAAATAAATCAAAGAATCTGTAGCTGTAATTGGAATATATTGTCATGAACTAAGTCCACAAAGATGGATGGCTTTAGAATGATCATAGAGATTTAAATGAAGAAAATATTTATGTCATTTGAAGAGAAATTAGAATTGGGTTCTAGGGAGAAAGTAACTGGTTACTTAAAACATTGCTTTGCTGTAATGCTATATTCGAGTTTTGGCTTATTTAAGGAAGTTTGACCTCTCCCCTATGCTCTTTTATTTTTCTACTGTTGCTTACCTTCCTTAATCTTAATGTGGCATTAGGTAATCACTCTTTGAAGGCTGAGTTGAAATTTGCTTCCAGTCCAAAAGCAATATCACTATTTGAACAGGAAGTCCAACTGGAAAGGAATTCATCTTCCTGATTTTAAATAGAAATATATCTCATCATATTTAAATTAAATTTGGTTTGGATAACTCTTTAAAAAAGATTAATGGGAAATTCCTGATCCTGTTTTTCAGTGGCCCACACAGAGCTCCTCTAGAGCTCCTTCCTCTCAACTCATCAGGTGGGTAATGAAGAATAGACTGTTATGTTCAGGCAGCAGAACAATAGCAGTCCAACTTGAATTGATATGAAAGCAGACAGGCTAAAACCCCCAATTCCTGTGTGTTGGAAAATCACTGAAAGTAATTTCTAGCTTAGTCGCCTCCAGCACACCCTTAGTCAACACCTATATCCACATCACATCAAGCACACATACCCCTCAGTTCATCTAGCAAAAAATATAGCTTGATGTTTATTTATTAAATATCAGCATCTGTGAAACAGAGTCACCTAGCAAAATGGGATAAAAAAGCAGGCAAAAGCATGGAGAGAGGGAGGCATGAACAAGAAGCAACTACTTACATTATCTATACCGTATATCTCTAGCTATGAATAATAAAATTTTCAAGAGCCACTGGAAACATGTTGTAGGTAACTTTTATGTAGATCAGTGGTTCTCAACCTGTGGGTCGGGACCCCATTTGGGGTCGATCGACCATTTCATGGGGGTCACCAAGCAAGGCTGTCCGCCATTTTTTTTGTCCGCCATTTTTCCCCCTTTTCCGGCGGGTGCCTTACCTCCCTTGGGCTGGGCCAGCTGGTGGTCAGCCTGCTCTGTCTCTGCCGCTTGCCAGCTATGCCTCGGCCGGTGCAGGGGGCGGAACCATGCATGCGCGGCACTCCCGGGCAGGAAAAGTCCTCGACTTATGACCAGTTTAGTCCTCAACTTACGACCGGTTTAGTCCTTGACTTACGACCGGTTTAGTCCTCGACTTACGACCGGTTGGGGTCGCGGCATTAAAAAGGTTGAGAACCACTGATGTAGATAATGGCAACACAATAGAGAAGCAGGGCAGGACATCAATGATTCCTTTTCTATTTTCCACAGTTTGGTGGTGAGGATGATGTATTTTATTTAACCCAGAGAATCTGCACTGTGTCTACTATTTACAACAATGGAACTTTTTGGAGCAGCATTTCTTTGTTCCGCCACCACCACCCCATAATATAAGTTTGATTATGTCTATATATCATGGCCAAACCCACCTCTGGGCTATCATTTTGTATAAATGAAGGTGACTATACATGTCTCGGGATAATGTTGCAGAATCCAATCTGGGTTGGTCACCAGGACCAGCATTTGGTCTTCCAAATGCTGGAGCCCATCTTCAGGGAATTTCTCTCTAGCAGAGTGTGTGCTGTTCTGGATGTGGTGTTTATAGTGCCTATTGTAAGTAGCTTTTTAGATGTTGATTGGGGTGTATTGAGGGCTGGCTTTTAAGTCATTAGATGTTGTTTGCTTGTGTTGCTCAGCCCTCTCCTTCTAAGTACTTGCATTAAGTATTTACTTGCCTTCTAAAGGGCCTTTCTAAGTACTTGTAAAAGTACTTATGGCAGAAGGTGAAGGCTGGGCAGCACAAGCAAATGACACTTTTTAAAGGGTCTTCTAAATGCTTGTGTAAGAACTTAGAAAATGAGGGTGGGTGGCGCAAACAAATGACAGCTAAGGACTTAAAAGCCAGCCAGTAACACACCCCAATCAGCATCTAAAAAGCCACTTACAACAGGTACTATAAATACAACTTACAGAATAGCACGCCTTCTGCTAGAGAGAAGTTCCATAAAGATGGCCTCCAGCACAAGTCCAAAAGACAAAACCTGGATTGGATCTTATCATTTTGTAGCCCATAAAATGTTCCAGGAGAACCAGTCTGCCCCCAACTCCCCAAGACTGACAACCATCAACCTATAGGTGTTGCAAAATGTATTGCATAAAATAACTGCTCTAAACTGCATATAGACTCGCCTGAAGAACACAGGCTAGTCACCAATAGTCAACTTGCAAATAGGTCATATTATGAAATAATTGTGATTCAGTGTAGCCCAATCAAGTCAAAGTAGTTGTCTTTTATCTCTTCATTTCCCATTTTCCCATGAACCTGAAATACATATGTATCCTAAAAATATATTCAGCACAACAGCTATTACAGTCACCAGTTACTAAGGCTGTGTGATCAGCTCCAATTCAACTGAAATAATTGATTAGACTTACGCCATTCCAATTTCACAATTCACAAAGATTTGAAAAATGAAACTGACCCAAATTTAATGTTTGGAAGTCAGGTTGATTTGTTTTTAAAGGTTAAATAACGAAAAGGAGAGTTTGGTCAACCAAAAAAGTCCTTCCAAATAGTTGAACAGATTCAAATGCATACAGTTCAATAATTCAACTTGACTTTCTGATTTTGTGGGGAAAGCTGATTGAGGCAGCTTTGCACCGAATTTCCAAACTGAATTGAATCTTTGCAGTCCTGATATATAAAAAAACAAAACACAGTTGCTTGAAATTAATTCAATTAATTCTGAGAGTGAGATGGGCAGTATCTAAATTTATTTATTTATTCATTCATTCATTCATTCATTCATTCATTCATTCATTCATTCATTCATTCATTCATTTATTTAAGAAAATTTGTATAGTTGCCCACTCACTCTCATTGACTCTGGGTGGCTTACAAAAATAAAAACCCAATGTACACTTTATTTGATAAATAAAGACCTTTTTAAAACCTACAAACATAATTCTTAAGAATATAAGCACTCCATTGTATCATACAGCATTAAATGTCCATAAAACTAGGCATTTGTTATCAGTAATACCTATGAAAAGTCCATCAGCAGGATTTTAAAATTCTAGGTCTCACCTATTGTTTGACCCCAAAGAATCTGAATTCTAATGGTTGTCAATAGACTTTCTATTTGGTTATCAGAAATAATTGCCAGGCAATTATTTTTGCCTGTGCAGAATCACTGAGCTAAACACACAACTGGAGGGAGACCTGTCTTCTTATTATTATTTTGTAAGCTGCTTCACACTAAAATATCTATAAAGATTGCTTATTTGCCAAATTAATCTTTTTTTTTGGGGGGTGGGGTTTCTACAATATATAGCCCACTAAATCATAAACTAATTAAATGGGCTGGATTCAAGCAACATACTAAGACATGTGCATACAGAGAATGAAGTAAAAATGGCAAAGCTTTGAATTTGTGCAAATGAAACTGCTGGTGTTTTAGTTGACTTATGTATGCTCTGTGAGTGGGCCATATGTGTTTAAAATAAACTTAAGCTTATAACTTGCAATACTCAGGAGTTAACTATTTATGTTTTCCTGGGAAATTAAACTAAACCCTAAGTTAAACATTTTGTAAAACCTATCCTTTCTTCCATTTCTTCCATGTGGGGACAATTAATACCTTATTTAAAAACTAGAATAACTCTGATAGGCCACTCTGTGTATTGCAATTTATTTCTATATAAGTGGGTAACTCAGAGCTCCCATTACTTCTGCAACTCCTGGGATTGGTGGGACTAAAAAATATTGGCCTGGAGAGCGGTAGGGGGTTTAAATGGCAAAATGGATGTCAGAAAGTTAAAGTCACCAAGTACCTCATAATAACCCTGAAAAGACTGAAAATGTATTTGTGACATCATTGTTAATAATGCCCATGTTCTTTTTTGAAAAAGGAAGAGAAGGATTGGGTGGGTGGAATCTCCCTGTAAAAAAAATTACCTAACAAAGCAGGTACTTAACGTTTTAAAAATACCCTTTTTCTGAGAAGTTTTCTGAGAATTTTAGATTAGATTGATTTTCCCAAAAAATAAGATTTAAAAAATAAATAGCTGCCCTCTCCTTCACACACACACACACACACACACACACACACACACACTGGATCAGAATAATGATAGGCCACAACCTTTGATGACAAAATAGTTTCTGGTTTGCCAACACAGTTGAACTAAGAGGAAGAAAAAAACCCAAACTTTTTTTTTTTTGGGTGGGGGAATGGCATTGCTAGAAATGTCCTCCTCTTTTCAAAGAAATGGCTTCCTTTGATGTTCTAGAAATAGGATGGGGAGTTTGAGTGGACTGAAACTTATTGGTCAGAATTATCTGTCAGCTTAATGTACCTCATGGTTTTGTTCTAAAGGAAAATTCTGAGGAAGGCACCCTATGCAGACCAAGGCAAATTTCTTGAAGAAAAGAACATAGATTCTGATGAAAGTTTACAGGGGGTGGGAGAGGGGATATTTGAGACACAGATGTGTTGTTGAAACAGGCAGTGGAGGGCTGCCAGTTCCAAAATGTTTTACTGAAAATTCCTAACCAGAACAATCCCTTCCAAATGCAGAATTTTAACTGCGGGATTAATAATTAGGGTAATGATAAACTGTGAATTATTGAAATTTATAGAGTCCTTTACTATCAGTCAAGCCAACTTTATGAGGCTGATGTCAGGTTTAATTTGGGCAGCAGAGAGCCAAACCAGATCCTGCAGTTTTGCTTGAAAAAGGGATAGATGAAAAATAAATCTAATAAACTGAACCGTTTCAAGTTACCAGAACTGGCTTATAGTATCCAAATGCTTGAGATAATATGTCATTGGTGGCAAATCCATGTTTTGTCTGATATATAAGGCATCTCTAAGGGAAAGACCTAACTAACAATGGTTGCTATTAAGAAAATGACAGCTTATCACTTTGATGTTCTGTGTAGTCTCTTGCAACTTTAAAGAAAATACTCTTGGGTACAATAAGCTATTTTTCCCAAGCTGCTAATAAAGTTCTGTTTAAAGCAGTGTTTCTTAACCTCTAAACCTTAAGAGGTATGGACTTCATCTTGCAGAATTCCCCAGACAGACAGATATGTTGATGTGTCTCAACATATCCCCTCTCCCATCCCCCATAAACTTTCATCAGAATCTGTGAGGGTGCCTTGTTCAAAATTTTCCTTTAGAACAAAACCATGAGGTACATTAAGCTGACAGATAATTCCAAAGAAATGAGATAGTAATCTGACTTCATACTAATATCCAGCCTCCAGAACATAAGGTTATTGAAAATTAGATTTAGACTGTTTTGCATTACCACATCCAGAACTCATTGTTAAAAATCTCTCCACGTTTGCACTGATAACAAGAGGTTTGATAAAATAACACATAACAGCAATTTGTCTGATGAACTTTCTTTCAGACTTACTGTTACTTATTAAGGGCTATTAAAAAGATCAAGCAGGCTGGGCAAAAGTTTAGCTTTAATCAAAAACTGAAAATTGCTATCCAATCTTGACCCTCCATTCTGGACAGTCCAGGCTCCAGGCTAAGTCTGCATATTGCAAAGAACTAAGAAAGAGAAGGACTGCTCTCAAAACATTGGTTTGAACTGGTTTCAACCAAGTGTAGAGGTAGTATGGGTCTAACTGAGCTCCTGTCAGGTCCCTTTATAATGCTGCCATAAGAAAGGGGAGGGGGAGCATGAATGGGTGTGAACTGAAGATGTCTCTGTGTTGCCAGAATTTGTTTCTACTTTCACTTTGATGTATTCACATGGGAATTAGGGAGAGGGAAATTAGAGAAAGAGAATTGCCCTTGAGGTCATCCGTGTTTACTCCTGCTGACCGGTTCCTGGGAACACCATCGCTTACCACCTTTTCGACTCAAAGTTCTCATAACATCTTCACACCAGCGGATTGGCTCCTGATGGACTGGGGCACTGCGGTGGGGCTGACAAAATGGTACTTTTAGCTTAACACTTTTGCACGGGAACTTCAGATTCCGCCTTTTTACTCTGCAATCACTTTCTCTCAGTAAAAGATCCTCTTTGAAACAATGCTTGGTTCCTGAGTTGTGCTTTCCTGGGGGAATAGCTGAGGCAGATTCTTACAGCTCCAAACTTGACCAGAAATAATTTGATGGAGCAAGAATTAATGCTGCTTTAGGGTGTTAAAACCCCAGGATTGCTGTAGTACTTCTCTGTGTGGCAATCTAAGTCTTCCTCTTGCCTGAGGCTCACACCTTACATTAAGTTACACCTAGATATTTTAAGTATCTTACCTGTTCAATATTAGTATTCTGAGTTTGTCATTTAGTTAATTAAGAGTCCCCTTAAGAAGTACCATACCGTTTTCTCATACAATATTTAAGCTGGAGTGGATTGTTCAAACAATATAGGCCAAAGATCCTCAATGCTCTATTAAAACCAGTTTGAGTCTGAAATAAAAACTGTCACAATTTCAGTGTTATTGTAGGATTGGCAGTCACTTGTTAGCTAATTTGAGGATGGAGATCCAAATTGTAATATATGAGCTAGAGAGGACAAAAACCTGAGAGCAATTAAAAATCTATAGTCATATGTACATTAAGCCAGGTTTTGGACAAGGGTCAACAAATCAAACATAATAATAGTCCAAAAAGAAATGTTCTAGAGCAAGGGGAAGAATTTCCAGTGACAAAAGAAGTCAAAGTTAAATGATAAGGTATGGAGATATTTTTCTAGCATCTTATGCAAGAAATTGAGGGCACATAGGACCCAGCTTGTTGCCCTGAACTAATTCAGAAAGAAGTAGGATTCTGTTTCCCAATAAGACTTTACAATAAGCTCTGAACTTCTGGTCTTGCGCAGTAGCGCAGCAGCCAAGGGATTTGGGGGCTCCGTGCCCTCTGGCTAAATTTCTTCCTGTTAGGGGACCTTAAATGGGCCAGAAGCTGCCCCAAAGAGGTGGAAAAGAAGGAAGGAAGTCCCACAGACCATGGAAAGATGGTGGTCGACCCGATCGGTTTCTTCCAGAAACCAACAGGAGAAAGGCTAGCCTAACTTCAGTGTCTAGCCCAAGCTACAAGCAACTGAAGTCAAAAAGCACTATTTTAAGCTGATTGTAAACAGCCCATTTGAATCTGGGTAAGATCATCGATTTTCTCTATCCTACTTAACAACTTTTCTGGGGGAAAAAATTCCCAAGAAGAAAAAAACATCTGAACGTGAAGGAGGGGAATTTTTGCCCCACCCTTTTACTAATGGAAGCGGTGAATTAAACCTTTTATGGCGAACCAAAACATACAGAAATGAAATGAAATTAATATAAAACCTAAATTTGGATAAGTTTGGAATTGTTGAATGGTTAAGATTCTCATTTTAAAGGCAATTTTCTATTTTGATAATTTGAAAAATAAACCGGTGCTGACATCTAGTGGTGGATCAAGACTATGACAGCTATGGCTTTTATACAGGACTTGGCAAAATCTGGAAAAAACTAATCTGTGCTTGTGACCTTCAAAGCTATAACAATAGAGAACAGCTGTGACAAAAAAAGAAAACAATTTGGGTTGCAGACAAAGAGAGGATTATAAACTTCAGGAAACCTTTTTGAACCTTTTTGGATTATAAATATCTACTAAACTGTGACTCTAAAGCTATTTGCAGAGAAAAGAAAACCTCGATTCTTGACCACTATGGAAAATCAGAGACTTGCAGAAAGAACTTATCAAGAAAAAATAAATACCTTTCAAGAGGAGACATGTGAGATGCTGCAACTAATTCAAACAACAATGACTTCAAACCACAAAGAAATCCAAAATAACTTTGAAAATATAAACCAATTCATCTCCAATTTAACTTTACTACAACAACAAAAAATCCCAGGAAATAACAATAGAGAAGGAGCAGATAAAACAGATAACTGAACACAAATTCAAGGATAGAAACTCAAAGATGGAACTTAACACAACAGAGAAGTATGATTTAACCCAAGTGGAAAAAAATGTACAAGAAATATTGGTTTTGAAAAAAGCAACGTATACTTTAAGACCACAAGACAAATTTGAGGATATGAAAAAAGACTGGTCAAAATGGATTGCAGAGATGTCAGGAACACCACTAGAACTTGAGAGACAAAAAGTGATAAGAGATACAGAGAGAAAAAGAAAGAAAAAGATTTACAACAAACATGAAAGAGCAAATGCCTCTTACAAAGATATTGTACTTGACTTATTTTTTATATCTACAGTGACACCTACAAGAATATGGAAATACTCTTTGATTCAGCAGAATATATTGATTAAAGATATTGGGCAAAAGAAGTAGGCCAAAGTGAAAATCAAGAAAATAGATGATGGGACTTATCGAGAGAATATTTAAAAAAGAAACACTTGTTTGAATATGGTTAAAGTAATAGAAAGATTTTGGATATGCATTTTACTTTAAGAGGGAGGAGTCCCTCAAATAACATAGTACTCTCTCTTTCTTCTTTTTTCTTCTCTTATTTCTTGATATGAGTAATATAAAAGAGTTAGAATGGCTTATATATAAGGACATATTTTAGATATTTAAATGTGATTGATTTTAAGAAAATTACAATGGATTGAAAAAAATGTTTTGAATAAGAGTTAAAAGACCAGATGACTAGATTTATTAAATGAAATATTTAAAGATTAAATACATTCTTAATTAAATAATGGAAAATTTTTGGAAATAAATATGTATTAGCTTAGGGGAAACATGGACTTTCAGTAGTACTATCTTTTTATCCCTCTTTACTCTTGTTCTTTTTTTTCTTCTTTTAGTCTTATTTATTCCTTAAGTAAGGTAAAAGTTATGGGATGGTTTACATAAAAAAAAAATAGAATCAAATATTTAAATGTAATTAACTTTGAGAAAATCTTAACCAGTAAGAATATTTTGAACATTGTGGGAAAAACAAATGAAAACAAGAACTGTAAATGGGATCTATGATTAGGCAACCCGAATAACTAGATAGAAAAGAAATGTTACATTGATGTGATTATTATTTGTGGAAATATTAGGAAAAAAATTATACTCAATTGTTATCTATCAAAACAAAAAGAATTGTATTAACTTCAGGTTGGTAAAAGAGAACATTATGGGAAGAAGAGGAAATCAAGTAAAGCTATTATGTGGATTATAGAAACCATTGTTAGTGAATGCTTTTTAAATGTATACCCAGGCAACACACTATTTACCAAATATTAAGGTGACCATGTTAAAAAATTAATAAAATATATTATAAAAAAGACTTTACAATAAGCTCCATTTCTTCAGTGTATACAATAATCCACTTTTGAACCTATACTCTCACTTTACCTGTACTTTCTAAAATTTGAGAGAGAATCATCTTATCCTGATAATTCAGGCACACATCCTAGATTTTGTAGTTATCTGAATCCAGGATCAAACCTTTAGAAAATCCAGATTTTTCCCAGTTTTGGCTCAGAGTCCTCAAAACTTCAAAATCTCTCTCTTTTTTCCCCCGTTTGTCTTCCTCTTCAGATAAAGACATATTGTGGAGAAACACAATGCCTTTTTAAATATTCCATTAAATCACATTTATATGAGTCCTTAGAACAAGCTTTAGAGGTACTTTCATAGTTATTGTAATATTTAAACTCAAGTTCACTGCATAAAAAATTGATTACTAGGTAGCTCAAATACCTCCTGGTTAGTAATAATAAATCCTCCTTTGTTGCCTTAGAATTCCATCCATTTCTTCCAAAATCAAATATCTTTGGGGCATTTTAGCACAGAACAGGAATAATGTCTTCAATACAGTATGTTAACATTACTATCACTTCCAAATAAAAAAAAAATCACAGTATGAAACTTTGCTCCTCTTCTTTTTTCAAGTTAACAAGGATATAACAAAGGATATTTCTAATCTAGGCAGACAATTCAATTAAAATCCTCTTTCCTTGATAAATGTACATGTGATTAAGGCTCATTGAAAAAACTATCCTTCAGTCTGCACTCAAAGAGACATCGAAGGCTTATTGATGAGAAGAAAAAGCAGCATAGCTTTATTCATTTCTTCTTTACTAAAGAGATCAAAAAGGAAGAATAGGAGTAGGAAGGGTGGGTGGGGCAGATACTTAAAATCAAAATATCAGAGCTCTAGAAGGAAATCTAACAGTTTATGAAGAGTAGTGTCAAAAGTTTCCTTGCTCTTTATCTCCAAGTTAACTGAATAATTCTGCAGTTTTCCCTTTGGGATTCTCTGTACTCTTTTGAATTTTGTAATGTTTTCTGATGAATAATTGCATTAATTTCAATTTTATCACCCTAAAATGAATACAATCCAGTTTTCTAAGGAAAACTGAATTTGCAATTTGCAAAACTGAATGGGAGTATATGATTTATTTATTTTTTAAAAAAATGTCCACAGTGCCAAGAGTGTAGGAAAATGAATTTAATTTAACCCAAGACATTTCCAGTGAACCCCAGATCAAAGCAGGCATTCACACCACTAGGTTTTGCTAGCAAAAATATAGCTTGATGTTTATTTTTTAAACATCAGGAAACATCTAAATGGTTCATTGGCAAAAGGGGCAGAAGGGAGGAGATACAAAGGGTGTAAAATCACAGAAAGAGAGAGGTCTGGATTGAAATTAGCCTCATCCTTGACATTCTTTCTGAAGTCCTTTAAAACATGATGTGTCAGCAGGCCTGGCAATTTCAAGGCAAGGGCAACTTGATTGAGTTGTCTACATCATTTTAACATCATTTCTCTCCACATCTTGTTCTTAATAATATTGCTGATGTCTTTTAACTGTAGTTTTTAACGTTTATATTTTATGATTATTTTTATTGTAAGCTGTCTAGAGTTCCTCTATTATGAGATGGGCAACTATGCAAAAGTGATACATACATACATACATACATACATACATACATACATACATACATACATAGGAAAATAGGAGGCAGGAATGTTTAGTATGTTTTCTGGGGCTGGCCAAATATGAAGGCAGCATATAAGTGCCCAACCTCATTGGTGAAATTCCCCTCCCCCACCAAAAAAAACTCTTTGCTTGCCTGGAGTTAGGAACTTAATATCAAATTGGACCTGGTTACCTCCGAGACCGCCTTCTGCCACAGATTACCTCCCACCGGCCGATACGCTCCCACAGAGAGGCCCTCCTCAGGGTGCCGTCAACCAGACAGTGTCGGCTGGCAACCCCCAGGGGGAGAGCCTTCTCTGTCGGAGCACCCACCCTCTGGAACGAGCTGCCCCCAGAGATCCGGGTGATTCTGGATCTCCCCTCCTTCCGCCGCGCCCTCAAGACTTGGTTGTTTCAGCGGGCAGGACTGGCCTAGGGGTATTTTAAATTGGTTTTAACTAAATTTTAGTAGAAGCGGCCTATTCAAATATTTATTTTTAATCATTTTCTTAAATTTTGTATTTTGTATTGTATTAAGTTGTTTTTAAACTGGCTGTAAGCCGCCCTGAGTCCTCTGGGAGAAGGGCGGGGTATAAATATAATAAAATTCAAATTCAAATTCAAATTATCTTACTAATCAGGATCGTGCTGGCTCAGAACCTGAGGAGAAGGGCAGAGAAAACGAGGGGATGGATGAAGTGGTACCATTGTGCAGCCCTCCCAAATCTAGGGAGGTGCTGGTGTTTTAGAAGCCAGGTAGTCCTCAACTTGAGGCCACAATTTCCTTCCCTCCCTCCCTGTTCTTTCTCCTTCCTTCCTTCCTTCCTTCCTTCCTTCCTTCCTTCCTTCCTTCCTTCCTTCCTTCCTTCCTTCCTTCCTCCCTTCTTCCCTCCCTGTCTCCCTGCCTCCCTCCATCCTTTCTTTCTCCACCTTCCTTCCTCCCTCCCTTTCTCCTTCCTTCCTTCCTCCCTCTCTCCCCCTACCTTCCTCCCTCCCTTCTCTTTCTCCATCCTTCCTTCTTTCCTTCCTTCCTTCCTCCCTCTCTCCCTTCTCCCTCTCTCCCTCTGTTCTATTTCCTTCCTTCCTCCCTTCCTCCCTCCCAACTGACAACAGTTCTACCCATTTTCCCTTCTAGCTCAAGTGACATGAAGAAAATTAAAACAGGTTTTCCTTTCCCTGCCTCACTAATCCACCAGTGGCTATGCCAGATGAAAAGTGTCAAACTCAAGGGGGAAAGGTTCATACAAAAGACCTATCTATGAAAAATATATGTCCTCAAAGACCTCAAGAGAGTGATTGGAGCTCTGCTTTCCTGGCATGGACAGGAAGGGCAAATAAGCACTCATCAGTAATCCCTGTCTGGACAGAATGCCTGGTTGCCACTGATGCAAGAACTGAAAAATGGAATAAAACTGAGCCAGTTTCAGCAGGGAGAGAAGCAGCTGAAGGTTGCTATATGGAAGAGCCTGTAGTCAGCAAAAGATCTCAGATCTAAAGATCATGACCAAATCTAAGAAATCAGTCAGGGGAAAGAGAAAATGAGAGAAAGGGACTAAAGAGCACACAGATTCTGTAGACAAGCATGGGATCTGTCCTGGTATGACTCTTACAGCTATATTTTAAGTCAGAATATTTTGTATTCCAAAGGCATCTCTGAATCTTTTCCCAAACAGCAACAAAAGTTTCAAATCCTTTCCCTTAATGATATCTCACTGGGGGATTATCTTTAGCTAAGAGAAAATTGGTAGTATAGCAGTTTCTTTTAAAGCCTAAAACAGGAGATCCCAAATCCTGGGCTGAGGCCTATTTGGAACCGGGCTATGTGAGTGTGGACCGGCATGCACATGCGCACAGCTCAATTTGCGCAAGTTGAGCTACGCATGCCAGCTCACTGCTCATGCAAGTTGAGCTGTGCAGGCACATGAGTGTGCGCCGGCCTTCATCTTGCACAAGTTGAGCTGCCAACACACACGCATGCGCACAGGCCTGCCGCAAAGACTGGGGACCGCTGGTCTAAAAATCAAAATCTAAGAGAACAATAATAAAGTGATAATTGCAGTGTTCAGTTAGCAAATAAACTGAAACTATTTTAGTCCAGTACAATACGACTATGTCCTCTCCTCATTTATTAATGGCATTCCATTCCAATGACTTGGTCGTTAAGTAAAATGGTCACTAAGTGAATATATTACTCGGAGATTTCTGGGAAGTAGTGGCAGAATGAATACAGCACTTCTAGAAGTGAAGCTGATTTCTGTAGTAGAACAAACAGCCAGGGTATAAACTGGCTCTTTGTAATTCCTCTCTGGACAAGAAGAAGAATTGAGATTGCCCACAGGTGCTCCATATATTTGATTCTTGTGCAAGAGAGTGATCACTGGAACTCTGGGAGACAAGGGTTATTCTAATGTTAGTCAAAGTATGAAAGAGAAATCAGTGCATTTATGTGATTTGTTTTATGTGCCATTAAGTCAGTGTCAGCTCTTAGGAAGCACGCAGACAAATCTTCTCAAGGATGAATTCAAAATTTAAGATTCTACTTAGAACAGCAAGTTTATTAAGTCTGGCAAAGGGTCCTGAAATCACAATTTCATCTGTCAGTTTTGCTTTCTCCACCACTAGTATATCTTTAAAGGCTCGGATTCTTACCGTGGTTTATGAGACCATTTGCAAATTTTCCTAAGCTCTTCAAAGAACAAGCCAAGCAAAATTCTCAGCAAGACACACCGGCCCAATTTAAACAGCACAATCATTCTCAGCATGGAGCAGATCATGTTGTACCTACCTGCCATGTAGCTGTAAAGTTGATGAGCCTGTGCGGTGGGGGGGGGGGGAAAGGAGAGAAAAGACAAGAAGCAAAATCCCTAATGCTGTACCACATACTGGGCTGAGTACACTGGGATTCAAATACTGGATTTTAAACACAAAGCACTCCAAGATATCACTTTTTCCCCATACCTTTTCCTTCAATCTTTTTCACCTTGACCCCTTATTAGTAACAAAGACTTATGATTACAGGTTAAGTTCATATAAAAATGAAATGAATGAAATTCTTACCCTGGTCTCCCTCACAGTCATAATCATACTTACTGGTATGTAGATATGATGGAAACAACTACTGAGTCACCCCCTACTTGTACAGGTAGTCCTCGACTTATGATCACGACTGAGCCCAACATTCATGTTGCTAAGTAAAACCTTTGTTAAATCAGTTTTGCTCCATTTTATCATCTTTCTTGCCTCAGCTGTTAAGTGAATCATTGCAGATGTTAAGTTATTAACCCGGTTGTTAAGTAAATCTGGCTTTCCCATTGACTTTGCTTGTCAAAAGGTCACAAAAGCTGATCACACGACCATTGAACATTGCAACTGTCATAAATATGAATCAGTTTGCCAGGCACCCAAATTCTGATCATGTGTCCAAGGGGTTGTAAGTGTGAACAACGGCCATAACTCACTTTTTTTTAGTGCTGTTGTAACTTTGAATTAAATGAACTGTTGTAAGTTAAGGACTAGCTGTACCACTATTGTTAAGCCTCCATTTGGGGCTGCCCCTAAAAAAAATCTGGGAGCTACAGCTGGTGCAAAATGAGGTAGCCTGGGCAATGAAGGGCATATCCCAAAATACTTGGATGAACCCTACTGGGTTGGGAAGCTCCACTGGTTACTAGATTGCTTCCAGGTGCAATTCAAGGTGTTGGTTGTCAACTTGAAGACCCTTCATCAGGGATGTCAAACTCTCAATGTCACGTGACATGTCACGACATATCATGACTTTTTTGCCATTGCTGGCAATGGGGGTGGGTGCGGTTTTGCTATGATGCATCCAGTCTGCGAGTCGGCAGTTTGATACCCCTGCCCTACATGGTCTAGACTGGGTTATCCATGGGACTATCTTACCCTGTATTCAACTGGTTAATTCCTTCAAGCTCATGAGGAAGGCATGCTGTGAGTAAAGATCAGATTTGGACTGCTGCATATTTTGACATCTCCACCTTCTTGTACAGTATAACTTTGAAACTCTACTTGGTTTATTTTATGTGTAGATTATTTATATTTTTCAGGGTGGGGGTGGGGTGGCTTAGTTGATGATTTTTTTTAACCAGCCAGAGGATTTAGAAATGAGCAGCTAGGGTCATATCCAAGCATTCTCCAAAAGAAACAGAAGACAAGCATATTTTTGATAGGGCATGCTTTATATTAGGCTGAATAAAAAATGTCTACATTGCTTTACTGTAAGGTAAAACACATGGAGATGATTACCGCATTGTATTAAGGATAGGAATGAATGTTGAAATTGTGAATCAGTATGTCAACTAAAACACAGTGTTAGGTAGCAGTTAAGCAGTTAAGGTTCAAGCACATCTATTGGTGACTTTGGGGCCATCATGCTTTTTTGCTTATTCCCTTTTGTGTGTATGTGTTTGTGTGCATGCATGCATGTACATGTGTGTACATGTGCCTTCAATTCACTCTTGACTCTTGGCAGTTGCAGTTTTCTTAGCACCATTTTGGTTAAGTGGTATGACCTTACCTTCTTTCTAGGCTGGGATAGTGACTGACCTAAGGTCACCCATTTGGCTTCATGCCTAAGACAAGGCTAGAACTCAAATTATCCTGGTTTCTAGCCTCATGCCTTTAACTACTACACCAAACTGGCCCTTAGAAGCTAAAAAGAAATCTGATGAAAAAAACAGCTACAAACACTATAATGAGCCCTTAGAGGAAAGACAAGATAAAAGTGTAATACATAAATGCATACTTGGTATTTACACTTAGCTTTTGATGGTGTTCCTGAAAATATATAAAGAAATGGACGAAGAAAATGACTAGATGCATTACAGAAAAGAGACAGACAAATTGTATTGGTGAAACTGAAGTATTGAAAGGAATCTTATAGTAATTGCTTGCAAAATGTGAACATTTTAAAATAAAAAAGCTTCACTAGACAGAAAAGAGTAGAAAATGAGAAATGGAAGAAATGGAAATGATTACCTTTGATCAAGTCAACTTCCAAGTCCTGATATTGGGGGGTTTAAAGGCTTACAACTGATTGCTTTAAATCAGGACATGAGAATAAATGGATGCTTGGCTGATCCAGCTATGTTTTTATGTCTTTAATCTATCCCCCCCAAAATGACTCACTGGGATGGCATAACTTAATTTCACTGGTCTTACAAGAACTGGGATAATGTATGCTAAATGCAATAAACAAATACTAAGCAAAAGAATCATGATGGCATCGGATCCTTTGTTGCAATTTACGGAATGCAATCTTCATCCAGCAATTGCATTTTGTACTATCATAAACAGATTATTTTGATGTGCACTACCACTTACAAATGGTTAATGGCTTCAGGGAATGCACAGTAGCTGTTAATCCGTTATGCAATTGCTATGCAGATATTTCAGTCCCAGGCTTTGTTTACAGATAAGACAAGAAGTACTTTCTTCCTTAAAATTGGATGCTTCCAGTTGGAAACTTTATCATGCTACTCTCCTATCTCCTTTGTGAAATTTTATTTCCCCGCTTGTTTTTCTGTCTTTTCTAAATAACTCACAATACTTTTTCATTGTTAGCATTAGTGGTCATCCAACTGGATTCATCCCCTTCTATTCCCTGCCAACCATTGTTTCTAAATCATTGCATAATTACTGAGA
Organism: Protobothrops mucrosquamatus; assembly: GCF_001527695.2. Taxonomy (NCBI): domain Eukaryota; kingdom Metazoa; phylum Chordata; class Lepidosauria; order Squamata; family Viperidae; genus Protobothrops; species Protobothrops mucrosquamatus. The sequence continues at coordinate 1,601,492 of NW_015386369.1, read as the reverse complement.
ACTGCAAAATAATAATGTTATGATAGACAGCAGTAAATGGAAAGCAAAATATCACACACACACACACACACACACACACACACACACACACACCAGGGAAGAATTGCTCTCATAATGATTATAGTTGGCAAAGTCACTAACTTTAAAGTACTGTAAGAACTTTCCATTCATTTTCTGATCAGCCATAAGTGCAACTTCTAATTTATTTTTGAATGCAGGAAAGGAGACTGAGGTAGTTTTTAATTGAATTGGTAAATGGATATAATTTCCTCCCTTCTCTCTCACAGACATAGACACATCCATCTTTATTATTCATTTCAAATGCATTTTAAATCAAAATATACCAAGAAGCTCCCAATTTTAAAATAGGATACAAAAACAGCAAAGAATATTTAATATTGCCAGTATATGTGGGATTGGAGTGCCTTCTAAATTTTCCTAAAATGTGAGTCTATTTTCAATTGCATGGAAATTTGCTCTAAATGTTTATTCAGTTCACTTTTCATTAAGACAGTGCATCCATAAATGTCGCAATTAAAAACAATTCCACCAGAAGAAAATCATCAGAAACAGGAGGCCTAAGAGCACTGGTAGCCGTTAATTGGGATATTTATTTTTCCAGTGTGGTGGAGTGTCATAAAAGGATCTGACTGCCAGCTATGCTACAGAAAAGCATTTATTGTGAGGAAGAAAAATAATACTATATCACACCATAATATGGTAGCCAATCTGATGATGCTAACGCAGAGGTATTCATTTTTACATCTCATGGAAATGTGAAGAGAAAGGGAGGGTCCTTGAAGGAATTACTAAGGGCAAGATAAAAGAAGAGTTGGCTGAAGGAGCCAAAGGGACATGTCCAATTATCAAATGTGGCAATGTTAGAGCCATACCCCCTTTTCCCTGATGAAACCATCCGAAGATGGTGTAGCTGTAAGTGCATATCAAATAAAAATAGTAAATTCAAAATGAAACCCAATTCCCACTAGACAATTTTTTTTAAAGAAATGGATCCTGAAAAAAAATATGCAAAGTATATATGTCCAAGTCCTATTTCACTATTCTCACTTTTTATCTTGATTATTTTTAATACATATTTTTAGTGTTGGTAATAAAGATTTAGATTATTTTAAATGGGCCAGAATCTGGAATGACAAAGAGTAGTTTCAGTATAGAAGGGATAGAAATATATCACATCAACAGATATGTATCATATATTTATTGATGTGTTATATTATACTGAGCCTTGCTCTCCAGTCACTTTTTGATATCTTAATTTTGGTGAGCATATAGCATTAACAGTATAACAGTATAACTCCCTACTCAAGCAGGAGACCCTATAACATTGGGCAAATGGTTGTCCAACCTCTTTTTACAAACTTCCAGTGTTGGAGCATCCACAAATTCTGGAGGGAAGTCATTCCACTGATTAATTGTTCTAACTGTCAGGAAATTTCTCCTTAGTTCTAGGTTGCTTCTCTCCTTGATTAGTTTCCCTCCATTAATTCTTGTCCTGCCTTTAGGTGTTTTGGAGAATAGCTTGACTTCCTCTTGTTTATGGAAGTGCCTTAGTTATTGGAACACTGTTATCATGTCACCCCTAGTCCTTCTCTTCATTAAATAAATAAATAGCAAATCATGAATGTTTTCCCTACAGCCATCTCTTTTTGTTTCTCTTCCCAATTTGATCCTACGAAAGTAAAGCTTATGTGTCAGAAACACAAAATGAAGAAATCAGCTCAGGACAGATTTCTGTTTTTCGATAGATTTAAGCTTTAGGTTGTAGTTGAAGCTTTAAAGTTGGTTGACACATACTTGCTCAAGAGTTATTTGAAAAAGAAAAGAGTTTCAGATCAAGATATTTGGAAGACATAGTTAGGCATTTTGCATTTCTGGTGTCCTCTATTCCCAGGGGGAAAAATACTTAAAAGGTTTTTAAAGCATTGTGAGCAAGCCAGTTCAGTATCCAATAACCTACTGTTTTATATTTAGATACACCTGAATCTAACAGCCCCAAATCACCAGAACTGATTTTTGATTTTTATACATACACACTTCTATAGCCACCTTAAAGATGAACAAAGATGAACAACTTGCTTGCTTAAACCACTTTGGGGCCTACATGGCCAGTTTGCAAAGACCAAGCCAATCACCAGAGGACAGCAAAGAAAAATTAAAGAATTTCCCTTGCTGCCTTCTACTGGTTATTTGTAATTTTGTAATCCAGATATGGTAGCTCTCAACACTAAAGATTTGAGAAATCACCTGGAAAGTATTAGACTGGAAATAAGAGTAATCTAATTCAAGTTTCAGTAAGCCTTTATGCTCCCGTATCAAAAGAGCTCTGGTGTGTTTGTCATTCCAATCAATGATTGGAAACTGACCAAAGAGAAAAGCAACCTGGAATTAAGGAGAAACTTCCTAACAGTAAAAAACAATTAACCAGTGGAACAGCTTGCCTTCAGAAATTGTGGGTGCTCCATCACTGGAGGTTTTTAAGAAGAGACTGGACAGTCACTTGTCTGAGATGGTATAGGTCAGGGGTAGGCAACTTCGGCTCTTTTATGACTCCTGGATTTCAACTCCCAGAATTGCTGAGTCAGCATAGAATTCCTGACTCAGGAATTCTAGGAGTTGAAGTCCATGAGTCATAAAAAAGCTGAGATTGCCTACCCCTGGTATAGGTTCTCCTGCTTGAGCGGGGGCTGAACTAGAAGACCTTCAAGGTCCCTTCCAGCTCTATTCTATTCTATTCTATTCTATTCTATTCTATTCTATTCTATTCTATTCTATTCTATTCTATTCTATTCTATTACCTTCAGTCTCCAATTTTTGGTTGTTTCTGGGTATATTTGGAATTCAGACAGAGAAGTTTTGAAAAGGAATGGGTGGGTGAGTTAGCTATTCATGTCCCTGTGTATATAATCAGTTAATGCTCTGGCCACAAAGATGTCCCTTCCTTCTTGTTTTTCTTTTTTCTTTATCATAGCAGATAGGAACACTTTTAAATATGGTAATGGGCCATGGCTGTCCATCATTTCTATTTTCCAAGAAAGTTTATGGGACTGCTTCCCATTCTAGGAAGTAAAGATAATGATAGAAGCATAAAATGGAAGATAAAGATGATGTTTGGGATTGCCTTGGCTTTGTCCATTTTCCAGTTGTTGCATGGATGTGTATTGAGGGGAATACCTGACAATTACTTTGGAATCTGGAAATTTAAACTGGTCTAAGAAATAAAAGATTATTAATAACTGAAAGAAAGATCTACCTACATTCCCTGGGAGGATATTTTCTGTTAACTATCCTTAGAGTCACTGTAAAATGAATTGATATGATGCCCAATGTATTGAACACTAGCTTTGAGCTTATTACAAAACCAATTTCATTTCAGAGGTTTAAAACTCAAGTTAAACTGCAAGGGCAGAGGTTATAATGGCTTGTCTCTTTGTGGAGCTTTCCGCACAATAGAGTGCTGATTGTGGCTTTTTTAGAATGCTATCATAATACACATAAAAAGAAGAAGAAACTGAAATTTAAGAGTATTGTCATGTTTACCGAAAAGGAAGGAAGAAGCTCAGTCTATTTTGACAGGAGCAGTTTGCTAACAGTATTGTAAAAGCAATCCAAGTATCAGTCATGAATGAAACATCACAACTTCCAATTACTTGATCAAGGACAAAAAATGTGCTTTTCTTCACATTTCATTTTAGTCACCGGAGTCAGTGTTTATAACACTAGCTAATTTTCACCTGAGATTTTGCCTTTCTAAGAAACCAATGGAACTTGTATTAAAACTTTAATGGCAATATTACAATTGTCTTCCATTTTTAAGTATGAGAAATGATACAGTATTATATTCAGAGAACACCCGAGCTAAAGCAAATCTAAATCTCTGCCCCTGAAAGAAAAGAATAGAGGAGATCATTTTTAAAATAATAATAGTGAAGATCCTGAGGGCAGTGAAACTCAGAATTGGAAAAGGGACGTTTAGGCTACTTAGTCTGATCTTTTGCTCAGTACAGGATCCCAAATAAAAGTATTCCTAATATCCACCTGTCCAGCTTCTGCTTGAATCTTTTCACTGAAAGAAAACTTATGACCTTATTTCCATTACTGAAATGCTCTTATCACAAAATATATTTTTTAATAAGATGCTCTAGATCTTTATCCAATCTTTAATAAAAAATGTTGCATGGTGGTATGGATTCAGAACCAGATTCTATGATGCCTCACTTAATAGTTCCCTTCCATTTGATAAGAGTATGATTTTATCTGAACAGCCAGATTAAAGCTTTTGGGCAAACCATGTTTAAATATAGTAACTACTGCACTGTTTCCTATATGTTTACAGTCTGGACACTGTAGAAAAAACGTACCAGGTATAAACATCAGATGAAATGCTCTATATTTTCTAAAGTCTCTTTTCCTCCTTTTTAGAAACAATGTTCGCCGTCTCTAATCACTTGGCACTTCATTTGCTCTTCAGGATTCTTTTTTGGAGATAATGGATAGAAATCAGCCAGACAATCTGCGTGTTCTTTCAGTACTCTGTGATACTGGATACTGGTGTTGAATTCTTTCAGTGAAAAGGTATTTCTTAATTACGTTTCAATCACATTCAAATTGGAAGCTTCGTCTCGCTCTTCCCAGTTGCTAGGTAAAAAGGAGATTCTCTTTTTAGAGAACATTGAACCAAAATAGGTATTAAATTGCTGTATCTTTCTCCAGATACTTGTTATCTTTTTGCTGAGCAGTTTGTTTATTTTTTTTATTTCTTTCAGGTAAATGTGTTTGAAGTCCTTTCCTGCTGTTTATTTTATTATTTGTTCATTAATTAAATTTATTTCCCGCCCATCTCATTTCGAAGCGACTCTGGGCAACTTACAGAATAAAAATATTAAAATCATCAAAAATAAATATTCCTAACCCAATAAAATGACAGTACAATCAAAATAAAATCATTGTCACAAAATGGAGAAGGAGGGACGTGGGGAGGGGGAGGGGGCTCTCCCATTGGTCCCCAAGCCATTTGCCCCCAAGCCATTTGACAGAGGTCTTAAGGTTCTTGTGAAAAGTCAGAAGGGTGAGAGTCAATCTCATGTCAGGGGTTAAGTTATTCCAAAGGGCAAGAGCCACAGCAGGGAAGCTGAAATTCCTTGACTGACGGGATCTTCTGCTGGTGTAGGTGAGCCGGGCCAGTCCCATTGGAATTGTTCAGAACATCCTTCACTAAATCAAGTATACTAGCAATAACACTTACTTATATGCTGCTTCACAGTGCTTTACAGCCCTCTCTAAGCAGTTTACAGAGTCAGCATCTTGCCCCCAACAATCTGGATCTTCATTTTACTGACCTCGGAAGGATGGAAGGCCAAGTCAACCTTGAACCGGTGAGAATCGAGCTGCTGGCAGTTGGCAGAATTAGCCTGCAATGCTGCATTCTAACCACCGTGTTACCAGCTCTAGCTCTAGTAGCTCTAGTTTGATGCACATACAGGAAATCATCCTTAATTTAAAAACCTGACATGCATATGTATACGTGAAGACTGAAAATGATAAGACTGGAAGCAATTTGCAGTTGTGGGTGAGAAATGTACACTTTTAGAGTTAATTCTGAATTGCTTACAGTTATCTTTTGGATAAATTTGGAATATCCTGTATAAAAGAAACAAAGAAATTCCATAAAAATTAGGGTAGGGTGATTAATAGATGCCTGGTTTTAATTTTAATATTCTCCTTGTGCCAAAAGTCCTCCAAGAATATTGCCATAAATTTCTGATTGACATGACATTGGAAATCAATGAAACATTTAAAAAAAAACCTCTTTTTTCTCTTTCCTTCCTCTAATTGCTTCCAAAGCCAAGTTTTATACAAGGAGAAAAGGAAAGAAAGCAGCTTCTAACAGGGTAAGGTTATTTTTAAGCTGGGCCAGAAAGAAAACTGATTATCCTACCCTAATGTCTAAGATTCTGTTGCATCATTAGACTTGAACATATTTCATGGGTTATCTTGGCAATTCTGCCTGCTTAGAAACCTTAATTCTTTGTATAATGTTCAATCTTCTCTGTTTGGATAAAACTCACTTGATAAAAAAAAAGGGAACTGCAGATCTTTAATCCACACCAGCCAGGGAGAATCCTTTAGGAGAAACAAAATGCTAGAAATATGATCCTATTTTTATCCTTCTACTCATCCATGCTCATGTAATAAATTGAAATGCCTCTCTAAGTTCATATTCTTTTTTTTTCAAACTAATATGAGGGAGCTCCAAAGAAATTCCTTTAAGAACTTCACTTGAAGTTTTTTGAATGGGGTGGAAGACTTACAAGTGCAATAAGTAAAAAAAATGCCATAGACTCAACTATTCTCATAAGGTAGTTGATTGTTCATTGTAGGTTTACAATAAGATGGCTGAAAAATGGGCAGATTTGTTCTCTCACTTTCAAACTGCCAGTGACATTTATGTCTACTTTTGATGTAAGGGAATTGAAGTGCTTACAGGAAAAAAATCAATTAGAAAATGACAACCTTGGAATGATACATAGAAGCAGAAGTGATTCCTTTTTCTCCCACTCTTGTCTTGAAGACAATAGATAAATGGTCTCAGAAGACAAAGGGCTTCCAATTGATAGACAACACAAACTTTGAGGGCTTAGATGCCAGCCAGCTAGAAAAATTAAGAAAGTTTTCTTCCATTTCACCCACCACTGCAATTGTCTGATGCAACATCATGATGGATTTTCTGGTTTGGGCACTTGGCAGTTTAGCTGGGTTATTAACGATATCTGTCCTTCCAGGGCTGCATTACATTAATAGTTCTTCTGCCACTAAAATGGTGCTGCCATCACTGCTTCCTTTCATATCTCCTTATAAAAATGATATCAAGCTTTAGCAGGATGTGTCACTTTCAAGGAAAACAAACATTAATTAGTTTAGTGGACTGAGCTGAAACAATAAAACAAAATGTCCAAGATGGTTTTCCTATTTTTTTTAATAAGGGACAAGTTGAGGCAACCAAGAAAATGTATCTATCTGTCTTAGGTTTTTATATCAATCCATCACATCATAGCAAGTCCCTCACTGACCTCAGTATCTCAGCTGGTTCTTCTCTGGAAATAATTGAAAGAGTACAGTGAAGACAAAGATCTCAACTACTGTACATTGACCTAAACATACGGATTTCTAAAATGGATCTAGTCTCTTGGAAGACTACCAGTTTTATGCTTATGCTTGTAAACTTATCTCATACTTACATTCTAAAACAATGAATATGATTCTTACCAAAAACATTTTAATGCTCAACCCTTTACCTTCTGCTAAGGCTATACCTAGTTTTCTTTGATGTGAAGAGCTACATTCTTGTTTAGAGGTTGCTATATTAGACCTATATTTTTATATTGCAGTGCATTATCTTACATTTATTATCTGTTAATCAAAATATCTCAATCAAAAATCATAGGTTCCATAAAATAGATCCTTTCTTTATGATGGAGAGAGGGGGGGAAAACCTGGCAGAGGTTAGGGTTAGGGCTATTTGTACTGTCTGCCAACTAATGGGAATATATGGTGCATTATAAAGTTCATCTCTACTATGCCAATGGTATTTCATATGCTCAACCCTTGGTGACTCTATAACCACATCCATGTAGTTTTATCAGAAGCTTTTCACTTTTTCATATTTCCCCTGGGATGGCCAGACTAAGAAGACTATACATTTATCCACCGCACTATTCCAGCTGAACTTCGCAGTTGAGTTCATGGTGGTCTATTAAGACCCAAGCTGCTAAGGAGATCATGTTTTTCTGAACTAATGTCCAATGGGCTCAGTTGCTTAAGAACAGCCAGTGAAGTATTCTTTAAGCAGGAATTATGTGATAATATTTAGTTATTGAGAACCATGGTGGCGTGATGGTTAGAATGCAGTATTGCAGGCTATCTCACAGATCATTGCCAGGAGTTTGATTCCAATTGGCTCAGGGTTGACTCAGTCTTCCATCCTTCCAAGATCGATAAAAGGAAGACCCAGATTGTCAATATGCTGATTCTGTAAGCTGCTTAGAGAGGACTGTAAAGCTCTATGAAGCGGTATATGAGTCCAAGTGCTATTGCCAGTACTATTGCATTTAACACAGAATTTTCCTGGATTTACAGTAGATTTGAAAGAAAAAAGGGGTTAGTTATAGAATCTTGGAAACTGGATATGTGCACCTTCACCCTTATTTATCAGTGAGTACATTAAGGCAGGGTCTTTATATTGCCCTTGATCTTCTTTCTGAGTCTTGACTATCAACTATCTGATCCCACAGAAAAAGTCCATTTGCTATGTTATGCTGAAAGACATAAAAACTTATGAAGTCTGGTTATAAGTAAAAGGATATGATCAACTGCATGAAAATGGACACATAGTTTGTAGGATAGTGGAGGTTTTTTTCCTGTGTAGTAGTCTCAAAGAACAATCATTGCCAAACCTGTTCTACCCCTAGGGCTATATGATGCCCAATAATGATTAAGACATGGATTAAACCAGTGGTTCTCAACCTGTGGGTCGGGACCCCATTTGGGGTCGATTGACCATTTCACGGGGGTCACCAAGCAAGGCTGTCCGCCATTTTTTTTGTCCGCCATTTTTTTTGTCTGCCATTTTTTTCCCCTTTTCCGGCGGGTGCCTTACCTCCCTTGGGCTGGGCCAGCTGGTGGTCAGCCTGCTCTGTCTCTGCCGCTTGCCAGCTATGCCTCGGCCGGCGCAGAGGGTGGAACCACGCATGCGCGGCGCTCCCAGGCAGGGAAAGTCCTCGACTTACGACCGGTTTAGTCCTCGACTTATGACCGGTTTAGTCCTCGACTTACGACTGGTTGGGGTCGCGGCATTAAAAAGGTTGAGAACCACTGGATTAAACAATAGTGAAATGGAGTAAATACTGTGAAAAGGCTTTCTGTGTCTCGGACTCAAGTGTGTTGACACAAATGGGCCAATACAATGTCTGTCAGTGTGAGTTTTCCAGTTATTCCATCCTGTTCATAAATATTAAAGGCCCCCTACCTATCCATCTTTCGAAAATCCAGCTGTGCAGCTGAAAATGACACTCTCTGCTTTTCCCCTTTGTCTATCAACACAAACAATCAAGGCCCAGTGATTAAACTTTAGCTAGAAATTGTGCTGATGGGTCCTGCATCACAATAATACTCAGCTCATTCTTTTGGAGAGTATAATAGCTCTGCATTGCTAACAATAGTAAAAAATTGAGTTTGGTCAGTAAATGGAGTGGAAATCTCTCAAGGGCACACAAATACTGTGAAGTATAAAAGGGCCTCTCTTTTTTTAACAAAGATCCATAAATGTCTTCAAATTGCTTTTTATATTCTTTGATTCTGATATTTGCTCATAAGCTCAATATTTGGGGACAAGGACAGTTGTCAAACGTCCTCTATTAAGAAACACTGACAAGTTCCTGCTTGCAACCAGGAAAGCAAGATTCTCATGGATTCAGAATAGGTGTCATGCCTGAATCTGCTGAGGAAAATGAGCTGGAACTGGAGCCGATGGAGGTCCAGGGAGAGGTGTCTGTGGGTTCAGAGGAATGTGGGGAAGAGCAGGCTGAGGCAGGCCAGGGCCTTTCAGGATTGGGACAGGATGAACATGAGAGACAGAGCTCAGGCGATGAGCAAGGGCCATCCCCTCCTGATCCTAGAGCACGGAGAGTGGGGAGAAGGAGGCAACAATGCAGGCAGGCTCAACTACTTGGGAGGAGAGCACTCTGCCCCTCTCCACAAGGCACACCTGGAGACTGAGACTTAAGGAGATGCTGTGGGGAGGGGCATTTGTCAGGAACAAATGCTGATTTCTTGGAATTTTGTGTGCTGTTGCTGATCTTGGAAACAACTCTCTGATCTCTTGTTCTGTGTTGAGATTTCTGCTTGGAAACCCTGAAACTCTGACCATTGGACTGACTGACAAATTTGATCTGAAACTGCTCAGGCAAGCTTGTATTTCCACCACTCGTTAGATTTTGGATGTATGTTTCTTTCCTTGTTATCTACGTGGCCTTGAGTAAATTACTCTTCTAATCTAACTGTGTGTGAGTCGAGACCTGAAGGAGGACGGCTTGTTCAATATATACACTTTCCCTACCTGAAGAGTTAAAAACTTCTGAAACTACTTACAGCCAGAGGCTGATGAAGGTGTGTGTATGTTATTTTGTTCTATGGCTTGCCAGAAATGGGGGAGCATTTGGGGAAAATTTGGAGCAAATAAAGGGCGGTTTGAAGTGCCAGTTGACTGTTTTGCCATGCCCTGGGTCATCACCATAGGTTGGTTCATTGAAAGAAAAAAAAGAGGCTGGATGTTAAACATCTTAGAAATTAAATTTGTGTACCTTGCCACGTATCAATGGCAATGTTAAGGTGGAGTCCCTCTATTGTCTTTGATCTTGCTTCTAACTGATTCTTGGTTTAATGGTGAGGATGTTAATTGATTGTTTGATTGATTGTCACAAAAATGTTCATCTGCTATTATTCTGCAGATATTTTTAAATGTTCATTTTTCTTCTCAGGCTCAGAAAATTTAATTGCAAACATCTACACTTTAGACTACTTAAAACTTATTGATTCAAAAGCATAAAGCTACTGTCTGTGGAGATTCTCAGTCATCCAGATCACAGCTGTTTCAAAAGTGGCTTTACACAAGGCACCTGGACTGCTTTTTTCCTTAAGGAAGAACAAAACTGCTGCAACACTGGATCTATTATATACTGCGTAACCAACTATCATCATACATTACTTGAAACCCTAATCAACTAAGGCAATAAAGTGATTCCATAAATAAACAAATAAGCAAGGTATTAATCATTTAGACCTGCTGCTAATATGGCAAGCAAGTTAAATTAAATCTTGTTCCCTGCATCTCACTATTACTTAAAAAAGAAAACCCTGTGTCTGCTTTTGTTCCTCCTGTTACTTTCATCAGAGGATGATAACTTGATTATACCATACTGTAAGGTCATACTGCAATGGGGGGGGGAGGAAAGGAAAGGTTTTCTGGCTATTTTAGAATAGAATAGAATAGAATAGAATAGAATAGAATAGAATAGAATAGAATAGAATAGAATAGAATAGAATAGAATAGTGTAAAGCAACTTTCTCTACCTTGTGATTTTCATTAATGAGGTGAATTCTCAACTGGAGTACTGCTCGCAATGTTTTTTTTCACTCCTGCTATTAACCAGCTTTTCCTGCCATTTTTATAAGTAAATAAACCTTTGTAAGGAGGGCTTACAACAGATTATAGGCTTTGTGACCTTAATAACTTCCTGTGTAGGTTAGATGCTCATTTGTTCAAAATACCAAGCACTTTTAGAGTTTGTGATACTGGGTTCCTCCTCCCCCCTCAAAAAAAATCTCCTAAAGTCAAATAATGTAATTGGGAAGAAGAGGAAATAATAATTCCTTATGCCCCAAGTTCTCACTTATTTCTAATAAAATAGATATGGAAGAAGAGTCCACTCAGAGATCATTTTCCCCTTCATATTTAACTCCGGTAAGCTGGAAAATAATGGAGGAATTACTTTCAGGGCCCTTGAAGTACATCCAGATTTTATCAAGCTTCCAAAGGGGGGATATTTTTTTATTTTCTACAAGCATCTAAAGAGCTGGTTGTTCCCCCAAGACCCTTTGATTTGGAGTAGGAGGTTGGAGAGAGGAAATATCTCCATTAAGTTGTCTTTTTCCCTGTTGTACCCTGTTCCTTTTCATTTTTTAATTTGTAAGTCACTCAGCATCACTATGAAGTTGGACAGCTGCACCATCAAAGCTGATGTAATAAAACAAGAGAGGAAGAGGAGGAGAAAGAGAAGAAAAGCAGCAAGTTATAAACTATTATCATCCCAGAAGAAATGGTGTTAATTTGATGAACGTTAGGATATTGAATTTAGTAGCTGGAACAGTAAAGTGTGCAATAGGCCAGAACACACAGTTGTAGTTGATTAGTTAGAGAATGCTGACTCATGCATGATACAATCTACGCTATGATTGGTTGCCATAAATACAAAGGGTGAGTTTCCCTTTTCTCTCTCCTTTTTCTGTGTGTTCTATATACCGTTTAACTTGCCACATGATATTCCTGTGTTCCTGACTATCTTGTGTTTTTCTTGCTGGATAATAACAAAGACTGCTGTAAGTTTAAATGTTAAATATATTTATATATATAAAAGTCTACAAGTTTGTGTTAGTGTCTCCAACTTCATCTGGACAGCTGCTGTGCAATTCCTCAAAGGTGAATTTCCTTGAAAATCAAATGGTGATTCCTAAGTATTATTCACTCTTTCTCCCAAATGCTATATTAACAAAATTTCACCAGGAAGCAGAAGAAGCAGAAAACAAAAGTTAAATGATATATATTGAAAATATGTAACAGTAAGGATTATTTGCTCAATGCCCAACAAAATTGAAAATATGAACTGCAATTGATTCAAGCAGAATCAACACAAATAGAGAATCAAGAATCAAGACCAAAAGTCATGCCTAGAATACTGCATCAGTTTTGGGTACCACAGTTTGGGAAGAGCATTATCACATTGGAACATGTCCAGGGGAGAGCAATGAAGATAACAAGGGACATGAAAAGAAAAACTTACAAGAAATGGTTGGCAGTATTGAGCCCAGAGAAAAGATTGCAGAAAAACATGATCGCTATCTTCAAATATCTGAATGGCTGTCATGCAGAAAATGGAAAAGAATTATTTAGAGTTTTCCAGAAGACTTGACAAGGAACAATGGATTTAAATTACAAAGGAAGACATTTCAGTTAGTCAGAGAATAATTTAGAGTTATTCAACAATACAACTGATTTCCTTGGAAGTCCTGGATCTCTTTTGCTGAGGTATATAAGCAGGGGCTGGATGATGATCTGTTCTGTATGCCGTAATAATGGATTTCTGCACTAGGCAGAACATTAGACTAAATAATCCTTGAAGTTATTTACAACCATCACATTATATGAGTCTGTGAAGATTAAAAATGCTGACCATTTCCACCCCCAACTGAACACACTGAGGCATTTAAAGTTCCAGTTGTGAAATTACAGTCCTCCAACTAATTGGAGGCATTGTAAAGTCCTACTGGCTGAAAATGATTATAGTGCCAATAGGATGCTACTTACTCTTACTCTTTTCTCCTTGCATTCAGTGGAAAGGAATACATTTAGGCCATGTGACCCAATAACCTTTCAGAACATAAAGTGCCTAAAACCAGTTGTTGAAAACAATGGCTGGTTTGTAGTCATAGAAAACTGTTAGTGTGGAAATTACAAGGAGAAAAAGAATCCTGGCATTTTATATTGCAATATTCTAGATGATGCAAAGACACCTAATGCCTAATATTGTGGGAAACTTCCTTCCCTCGATATGGTATTTTTGCAATGTGATTCCTTTGCACAAAACAGGTTTTCTTCTCTATGTTTTTACTGAATAGTTTGCTGAGCACCCATGGCCTTTAAATAGTAGCACATTGAAAGGTGAAACTTGATTAATCAGTTAGAGCACATACTGTTCATATCACAACTCAACAAGCACCAGCTGTGAAAAAGTACCACACCAACTGAGATCCATATGTTGTAAAATTCCATAAATAATGATCATTTTTTATAGCTTGCTTTCAAAACCTGTGTGTGTTAATCTGCAGACAGAAGGGAACTATGGGTACATCTCATTCAAGTGTACCAGTTGATGACCAAGGCAAATCTAAACAAAACATAATGAAACAGACAGTGTAAATGAGTGAAAATAAAATGGTTAGCCTGAGGTCCAGATGGTTGGGTTTTGCAAAGAAAAGTACCAACACTTAAAGTGAAAGCAAAACAGCACCTGGCTTCTATGAATTTAATTATGTGAAGGAAATTTTCAACATGTTCATCATCTGATGAAAGAT